>NC_142746.1:16545174-16800174 GCF_051943395.1 Hippocampus bargibanti
CCTTCTCTAAGGTTGGGGGAGCAGTAGACTACTCCCTGAAGCTAATCTGCTTACTTCTTTTTTAGAACAAGGGAAGTAATAAGATTACTTCTTTTTCAGAACAAGAGAAGTAATCAGATTATTTCATTTCAGAACACAGAAAGTAATCAGATTACTTCTTTTTCAGAACAAAGTAATCAGATCACTTCTTTTTCAGAACAAGTGAAGTAATCTCATTACTTATTTTTCAGAACAGATGAAGTAATCAGATTACTACCTTTTTACAACAAGAGCAGTAATCGGATTACTTCATTTTCAGAACAAAAGAAGTAATCTGATTACTTGTTTTTTTTTTCAGAACAGAATAAGTAATCAGATTACATATTTTTCAGAACAAAAGACGTCATCAGATTACTTCTTTTCCAGAACAAGAGAAGTAATCTGATTACTACTTTTCCAGAACAACAGAAGTAATCTGATTACTTCTGTTCAGAACTAGAGAAGTAATCAGATTATTTCCTTTCAGAGCAAAAGTAGTAATCAGATTATCTTCAAGGAGTAGTCTACTGATCCCCCAACCTTAGCGCAGGGACCTATCAGAGCACTGCCACCTCTGTCCATGAGGGATATACAGATATATAGAGCCAGAGTTACCAGCACAACTTTAGCTCGCTGACAAAGATCTTCAGATGATGAGCGAAACATCCGATACCTTCAAAGAAGTACAGACGACGGCTGAAGAAACCTTTTCATCGAAGAACGTAGGTAGGTTACAACTTGACGACGGTAAATGAGCTTTACATTCCACGACTGTAAGAGGATCTCAGGGAAGAATTCCTCCCAGCAGCCGGAGATGAGGGAATTTCCCAGAAGGAGTCTCAGCTGGCGCGATGGAGAAAGTGTTTATGTCACATACACAGAAATCTGCGCTGTTTACGAGGAGGCTTGTTCACATCGTCTATCCACACTATAACTCTTTTTAGAGACTCCAGAATACAATTCACAAATGTTGTGGACGGGTCCTGGAGTGTGTTGCGTCCACCTCGTCGGTCTCCATTTTCAGGGCTTCTTATCGATGCTGTGAAAGAACCACTCGGTAAACTTCCTGAGCTGAGCCGACGCCGTCTGGCTCTCCTCCTGCAGCCGCATGTTGTCCTGCCTCAGGTGCTGTACCTCCTCCTGTAGCATTGCCTTGTCCTCCTTTTCCTAAACAGAGGCATGCACGGACAGATTGTGTCAGTGACCAAAAAGAATCCAGTTAGGTAGTTCAAGGACAATCGACATCTCCGGACAAGTTGTGTCCATAATTTGTAAAATGGCTTCAAATGACTTCTACTGAGCGTATTTTACAAAGATTCCACCGCATATAGCTATATTTTACGTTTTAAGACTCGCGCTGAATATTCCGGAAGTCTTGTTTTTGAGTTGGTGACGAGTCCTCACCCTACGTCACTGAAGGAACGCCCCTGACCGAAAAAAGGACACATTGTAGCAGTCCTTCCATCACGTCAATGCATTTTGCTGTACTAGTTTGGTCTGAAAACGTTGTGTTGCACCAAAAAGAGGCAGAAGAGGGCGACAAAGCTCCATGTAAGGAATTTATCAGCCTGTGGAAACAGGCTGATTAATTCCTCACACGGAGCTTGGTCGCCATTTTCTGCCTCTTTTTTTGGGGGGGTGATACATTTCCCCCCAATGTTGCCTCAAAATGGCACGGAATAAATTCTTTAATCGATTGCCAACATGTATGCTTTCCTCTTCAGAACTATTTGAATCATATTCATAACTGGATGTGTAACAACAAAGCATATTCTCAGAATCTGAAGCCATTGTTTTGATTCTCGAGCAATGCAAGACGTCTTGGCGTGACGTCATGAACTGGGGGCGGGACTTTCTGAAAATGCCCAATTCGCAGCTCAATTTTTTGCAGATTTTGGAGACTGGTATTTTAGATGTTATAAAACGTTTTTCTGATGTCAGTTAGGAAACAAAAAAAGTGATGTCGGTTGTCCTTTAAGCGGCCATAATATATCCATCCATTGATTTTCTGTAGGTTTTGTCTTCGCTCCACAATGACTGACACATTTGAGTCTTCAATTAATCGAAGCCTAACCGAAGTATCCACATGCACTAACATAACACATACAAAGGGAAAGCCAGAGGCGAAATTTAAAACACGTCAAACGCACTAACCACCGAAAGAAGTGCCTAATTAAAAATTCTTAAAAAGAGGTTGATGAAAGCATTGCCGTTACAAACGGTTGTCATCATTAAAGGGAGATATTAACATTGCAAAGAAGCCTTTATGAGCTTGATAAAGGTGGACTTTCTCCCCGTTTCGGATTGATTAGAGGTGGGGAAACATGAAGGGCGGATACAAAGAGGCAAGCAAAGTAGCCTATTGAATGAAAAGGACGCGTTGCCATTGGGAAGACCTCACAGGGCACTCGTGTCTATTCTGAGTGAGGCTGCATGGAGATGGAGAGCAAACTCAACGATGAAACGCTGAAGCTATACATTAGAATTGGGGGATGCTACCTTTCGGAGGTCATGTTGCAGCTGCCTGAGAATCACCTCGAGCTGGTTCACTTTGCCTGTGAGTGTCGATGGGGCACTGCAGAGTGAAATCAGAATCAGAATCAGAAAGCCTTTAATCGTCCCACAATGGGGAATTTTGCAAAAAGAGAACAAGATAACTAAAATCTATGACTCCTTTGGGGAAATTACTGTACAGCAGCAGACAAAAATAAGACAGTACTTATATGTCATAAAATATTGGTGTAAACAACTATGCAGTGGAATTAGAACCATACTAAGTACCAGTAAATGAGCAGCATTCAATTTGATTGAATAGAATTGAACCTACATGCATCCGGAAATGAACATAAATAGTTGAAAATAAAGTAAACAGCAGCAATACTACTGGTAGGATGGTGACAGCAACAAAGGAACAGATATTTTGTCAACAATATTCTATTTGATGCATACAATCCATCTATGCACATATTAATTAGAAGAAAATGGATGAAATCCAAGATGGCGCCCAAGTAGACAGCCATCA
The DNA here is from genome assembly GCF_051943395.1 of Hippocampus bargibanti. NCBI lineage: Eukaryota > Metazoa > Chordata > Actinopteri > Syngnathiformes > Syngnathidae > Hippocampus > Hippocampus bargibanti. The sequence goes on from NC_142746.1 coordinate 16,548,215, forward strand.
GCAAGCCTTGCTTTTTTGTGTTGTTTTTGTGTTTTAGTTTGTCACTTTGAGTTGTTGTGCGTCGTATGGAACGGATACGGATTGTTTTTCAGCAATGAGAAGAAAGGAGCGTCAGCGCAGAGCGCCGAGGCGTATGTGAAATTGTTGCGGCTTGGAATTGAAGCGGATTTACGTGGGACAGGAGATGTGAGACAATCTCTTTTCGTCAATGGATGCTGAAGCTTTGTGGTTGCTTTCAACATTTAGCTTTTAGCAGACGTGCACGTTTCACCATGAAGTCCCTGATCCACTGCTAAAAAGGACGCTTAGATCATTTCCTCTTTCATCTAGAACTTCTTCATACAACAAAGAGTGTACAGAAAGTACTTTAGATTCAATAACCGTCTGTGTCTTTTTTGTTGTGTTATGTGATTTGCTATTTAGTCTTTTGTTGTTGTTTTGACTTCAAGATGGCGCCCCTGGGTGCAGGCAGTTCCATTATGCGCCGTCCCAAAGATTAAATAATCTTTTTCTTCTTACTTTTGATCCCTGCTTCATTAATCATGACCCTAACAATGCACACAGTTCGTAAAGTACATGTAGGGTTAGACAAAGAGATGCTTTTCTAACAAAGTTTCTTTGCTTCGGCCTATCCAGGACGCTCATGTTAGTACATACTCTGTGTCCAGGGCAGCTCCTTCCGCCTCCACAACCCGTCTGGTCAGCTCTCGAGATAGCTCCAGTGCTTCGGCCCGCTGCATGTCTGTCATTGTGCAGAAAGATGCCACGCGCTGGTCTATGGATACAATAGAAAAAAAAAATTAGGTCAGAAGTTCAATTATAAAAAGCACATGCCTCGGTTAAGATAGAGCAACTCATTCAAGCAAAGTACGAAGCAATGATTTTGTTTAGTGTGTGTAGGCGAAAGGAGGGAGAAGTGGGGGGCATGGACTCTTTTGCACTCCTACAGAGTGATCACGATGTAGACAATATGGAACAAGGTGGTAAACAGAGCATTGAGTCCATTCCACATCTCAGAGTTTTCCTCTGGCAGCTGTTTGGTTCTTAATGGGTGAGAAGAATCAGACATGCTTATTTTCCCGTATCAGGCTTTTAAGCTTCCTCAAATCCCACCGGAAAAGCCAAATTTAGTATGTTACGCTCAATAACTGCTCAGTTTTAGAAGCATAATGCTCTTTTTTTGAGTAAGCAAAGTCTCTGTCCTGCATCCATGGTGTGAGGACACAAGATAGGGGGATCTACATATTCACAGGAGGGATTAAGTCCCCCCCCCCCCTTCCTTTAATGTCGCACTAATCCAGTCAAAGACAAAAAGCTAATTGAGTCTGGATGTGGATGCTCAGACGAGGTAGAAAAGGGACACCAAGCTTTCATTTACATATGAATCAATATTTTCTTCATATTCGATATATGTGTTTGAAAAATAGACATAAAAAAGCAGTTTGTGTGTTTTGGGAATGCAGAATCCATCATGAACAGATAAACAGATGAAACATACACGAGTTATTGAATTTACACCCTTGAGCTGTAATCATTTCTGCTGTTTTACTGAAAAGAGGCAATTAAAATGGAATGGTTTGGTTGGTACAATGTAGTATCCCCCCCCCCTTTGTATCTTCTCTTCATGAGTGTTTCGGGGTCCAAATGAGCAGCGGGGGTAAACGCATCGCTCTAAGCAGTAAAACATACATGTCGACGCATGGCACAACAAGAGCCTCCAGCGACATTCTGCTCCAACAACAAGACTCCGTTCGCGTCCGGTCGGGCTGCCTGTTACAATCTGCAATCTCCTCATTGTTTCTATTCCTTTTAAATGTTTTTTTTTCTTCTGCAGGGCAATGCAGCAGAAAATGTATCTGTATCTGAATCAGGCGTTCTTATTAATTATGACAAACGAGTTGTCACATGCTATATTGCCCCGCTCAGGGGACTAACTCGGTCGGGGTCAGAGGGAGTTCAGGCATGCTGGCGTTCCTGTGACAAATGGGGAATACTTTGCAAGCAGGCTTGTAAAATGGTGGGGAAAAAAATTAAAGAACACGATGCTGACCATGAGAAAATGATGACATGTGTCATGGCTTCATTAAAATGCTCTACTGAGTTGACAAGGATCAGCCAAACGATTTTTTAACGTTACAGCGATTTAAAATGAGGCTAAAAACAGCATACACATGTTGTTCAATGTCAAAGATATATATGTACTTAGGAAAAAAATACCTATATTTCAACTTGTCAATCGTGAAAATATCACGTTTGCTTCTACAGTAAAGTCTCGTTATATCGATATCGGATATATCGATAGTCCCGGTTATATCGATACTATTTCTATGCACGCTAGGAGAAAATTACATGCAAACAGGGTCGGATATATCGATAGTCCCGGTTATATCGATATTTTTTCGGACTCCCTTGAATATCGATATAACGAGACTTTACTGTATTTTAAGAGAACAAAACAGAAATATTTTATAATCAATCAAACATTTAATTATCAATCTTGTTTGAAAAGTACAATAAATTGTAAGTCATTATTAGTAACTTCAAATACGCGCATCAAACCTACATTCCTATGGGTTGACAAAAATAGCTAGCAACAAACTCCTGACCTGTCAACCTATATGTTTTCCCCGTATTGTATAATTTTTTTAGCATTTCAAATAATCGATGAGAAGGTTTCTTCAGCCGTCATCTGTACAAAAGTGAAGGTTTCGGACGTTTCGCCTCCTATTTCACCTCTTGGATAGGAGGCGAAACGTCCGAAACCTTCACTTTTGTACAGATGACGGCTGAAGAAACCTTCTCATCGATGGACCACTCCTGTACGACTGAGAGCTTACACAGACATTTCAAATAATGTATAGCGTGTGACAAATTTTATACAGGATTTTTTTTTTTAAATTGTGATCCAAAGACCATTTTGGGTCAAATCCAGTTCGTGTCAACTGCTGGTAGCTAACGACAAAAAAACTACTATTGTCACGGCAAACCAGCAAAACTAATCCTCAATCGTATTTGTATATTTTTTTATTGCTACGTACGGTCAGATTGATAAAAGCATAACGAGCACATGCGCGGTATGCTAACTGCATTTCCGCTTGTTAGCGTTTTTTTTATCATTTCAAATAATGTACGGCGTGCTATAACTTTTATACAGGAATTGTAATTATTTATATGGGCAGCTATTAGCCAAGGTTGACAGGTATGAAACTCAAATTACAAACACGCGTAATTTCCACCTTTTCTTGACCGAAGTATAACTCCTGGAAATGCTTCGGAGTATTTCTCATGAAACGACTGTAGTTTTCTTTTAGTTTTGACACTTTTTGTTGCTTTTTCTCCAGAAGATGGCAATGATAAAAACGATGCTAACTCTTGACTCTTGATTCCAGGAATGACCCTTAGCACGCGCACGCGCAATTAATCTGGAGGACGCTAACAGCTGGCACTGAGCCGATCACCTGTTTTTTAGATACAAATATTTAGCGATCTCGTGTTTTGAATGATTTTTGTGTAATTTAAAGCAGATTCTTTACTTACAGACAATGTAGGTGTTCAAATACCTGACATGTTTCGGCGACTACTTCCGCCTTCGTCAGAGTATACAGCAGAGTGGTAGCTAACGACAATGCTGCTACTATTGTCACGGCAAACCAGCAAAACTAATCCTCAATCGTATTTGTATATTTTTCGTCAGAAACATGTCAGGTATTTGAACACCTACACTGCCCGTAAGTAAAGAATCTGCTTTAAATTAGATATCAAGTAGACAGGATGAACTTAGTACAACGATTTTTGTGTATTTACTATTTTGACAATTTTTGATTTTTTTATTGGAAACCGTACTTTTCATTAATAAACCGTCACCAAGAATGGGATAATGAAAACCATATTCATTACGGCAAAACCGGGGTAGTTGGCAGGTATAGAAGGGTGGTAGAGGGGTATATACTTTTCATATGTGGTATACATCATATTCTTCATATTCGAGTAAACACATTTTAATACAATGCCACCTCAGAGGACAAGACAGGAACAATATCATTATATTATCATGTTGGGATTTTTGTTTTTCGAGATCACAAAAAAGTTTGCAAATGCGGCTGTGCTGAATGCATAATATAAGCTGGCAGAAAGGAGTCTAGCACTATCACACTATTTTTGGTCTTGGCAGAGAAGAAGCCACATCACCCATTTTCATGAATCTATCATGAGGAAGAAAACAGGCCGAAATCCCACCTGAAGGCTGATTGCTTCCTGAGTAGTGAGGAGTTGGGTTTGCGGTGTCAAAATAGGCTCAACCTCCAAGCAAAATTGCTTGACTGGAATTAGAATGAGGCTCAGAGAGGATAAAATGCAATTCCCTAACGCTATTCCAAAGCTACACATGCAAGAGAGAAAGTTCTTGCAGCTTGCAGACAGACAAACACATAAGCGAAGCAGCATAGAGGAAAGGCAGGGGTGGTGTCTAGGGGGCGCTAACACCTGCAGGAAGGCAAGTTACCTTCAAAGGCTTTTGCTGCATCAACCAGGTGAGACCAGTCCAGGCCTGTGGCAGTGTCGGGGAGGGGCATTAGGCCCGGGTCGCTGAGCTTGGACCTCTCTGCCAAGAAGCCATCAGAGAACCAAAATTCATCTGCAGAGATAGGCGGGTGCCCAGATCAGTGTCTGAGCCTGGTGCTGAGTTTCAGGCTCAGACAATGATCTGGAGTTGCCCGTCAATTTGCAGCACGGCATATGTGAAGGGGTTCGGAAGGAGTGGGCATCAAGGTGGGGGTGGGAGTTGGAATCTCATTTCTTGAGGATGTATATTAACAGCAGATGCCTTTCATATAAGCTTAGCTTCACATTTCTTTGGAATGTGACATTCAAGTGACTTGAACTGCAAAGTAACTTTAAATACACAGATTGGGCACAGCTGGGTGGCGTGACATGAAATAAAATGTTCTGCACCATTGCAAAATGCTGACAGAGGGAATAGATAAATTGTCAAAGTGTGTAAAAACTGTCATATTTTGATCAACCTTCCCCGCAACTATCTTCACCCAAGCCTTGGCACAAAAATAAACAAATAAATAAAACATATCCAATGCAATCAGCAGCCAACCATTCCAAAGAAGAATTTCAAGAAGGATAATAAGGGAAGCACATAGAGATCGAAGGACATCTCGAGCTGATGCTTCCGTTCTATTTAGCCATCAGTTTGAGGGATTCGCTGTTTACTAAATTGGGCTTCAGAATGGAAAAGGCGAAACCGCTCTTCTTCAACACCCTTCAAAACAATCAAGAATCCATCAGTTTGACAGGCCGACTAGGCTAAGGAGCCAATCACCCCTTCCCCCAACTCCTCCAAAAAGCTGTTTTCTGTCTAGCAGCGGCGGCCCGAGACAACTGAGGAATAATGTGGAAATGAGACATGAGGGACAGAGAGGGGAAGCAGACAGCGACTGATGAGTGAATGAAGCATCACGTCTAAAACACATGAGCACAGAAACATGGCTGTATTCACGTCAAAGCTGAGCTCCAAGACCCGCAATGGTGCGAGCAAGTCACATAATACATTTATTTATTTGTCTGGTTATTTATTTAGTTAGTTATTTATGCATATTTATTTATGTTTATTTGTGTGTGTGTATTTGTGTATTTATTTATGTATGCACTCATGTATTTATTTATATGTATCTACATGTGTATTTATTTATTTTGTTTATTCATTGATTTATTTGTGTATTTATTTATTTATTCATTCATAGATATGTATCTGCACATTTTCATTCATCCATTCATTCATTTATTTATTTGTTGATTTATTTGTGTATTTATTTCTGTATTCATTCATATGTATCTATCTATTTATTTATTTATTTGTGTTTGTTTTTTTTATTCATGTATTCATTGATTTATTTGTGTATTTATTTATGCATGTATTCATTTATTTATATGTATCTACATATTTATTTATTCCTTGATTTATTTGTGTATTTATGTATTTATTCATTTATTTATTAATTTATATGTATCTACAGGTTTATTGTTTCTTTCATTTATTGTTGATTTATTTGTGTATTTATTTATTTATTGGTGTATTTATTTATTTATTAGTTTTTTTATTTCTTTGTTTATTGCAAAAATATATTCAGAAGACGCGTGGCCAAACTAGCCAGCAGTGACAGGTGTCAGCTCGAGGCAGACGGTGCAGCAAGCCTCTTGTAGGCATCACGCCACCTAACACAACACTTCCAATTAGCTGGTGAGGCCAAGGAGTTTTGCTCAAGTGTTTTGCTGGTGGAGGCCAGTGGAATTGTTTTGATGCAAGTGGCTCTTCAAACAAGTATCGATATGCTGACTCTCATCTGGAGCCAAGTCACTAAGACACTCCAATAAGATGACTCGCTTGGATAAAACCATACCAGTAAGTCGTAAATGTAGTAAATATTCCATCATTCAAATCAGCGTTTTCTCTACCAAACTTGTACTTACTCCTCAGGTTGGACTGCGGCTGATTGTGGATCATGCGAGGAGGCAGGGTGCAGTGATAAGGTGGTGTGGTGCTGAAGAGAATGTCGTTCGGCATGGCTTGGTCCAGCATTGAGCTGTGGGAGCTTGCGTACGATGAGGCCTTGCGGTTGCTACATACACTTTCATCTGATAACGTCCGGTAAAGGGAATGACGCGGTGACAGACTTCCTGTTACAGACAGCTGGGTGGAAAAAAGAAAAAGAACAACTTATCAAAAGGGAGTTTCCGAGAATCAGAAAGCACTTTGCGCTATAATTAACGGTGGGCGGTTAAGGAGATAACAGAGAGAAAAACAGCAGTAATCACTGAGAATACAAAGCAGGGCAGCAGTACCTGCGACGGCTGCTTGGTAGAATACAAGTAAAGTCAACATCCATAGTTAACTCATTCAGTGCTAGACGTGCAAAAATGTGTCCACTCCAGTGCCAGGGTTTTTGTCATTGTCACTCAAATTCCAGGACCCGCAGAATATTGAGTTTTATGAATACATAAACATTCAATGCAGCGTAAGAAACCTTAGACGCTCTCCTTTCATATAAAAAAAGTTAATTCCTAAGTTATATGGGTCTGGAGTTATATGAGCTTAAAATGAGGGCGGCTGTCAAAACTACAATGCAATAGATACACATTGGTTTATATAGCGCTTTAACAAAAGCTGAAGCTGGAAAAAAGCGCTAACATGGAAAAAAGGGAATTGCTGCCCCCTTGTGGAAACATTGCCAAAGGTTTGGACAGTGCTTTATCAGCACCCAAGCAAGAAAAAACAAAACATGAATTAATTCGGGAATGGCGCTCTAAGTCATATTTCCAATTCCCGAATAAATTCATAAATGGCATAGAATGAGTTAATGATGAATGCAATGCGCACCTCAACATCACTTGTAGTTTAAATGTTAACTTGTATTGTTTCTCCATTTTATATTTAACAGTGGTGAACTAGTTTTTATGTTTGTGTCACAGGAATGTCCACATTCTATGAAAAACATTGCCTCTTTAGTTATGAAACATTGTATGGTCATACAAATGGTCATTTGAGGAAATTCATTACATAATCGTTCAAAAAAAAACATGAATTAAAACAAACTAGCTAGAGCTTCTATTCTGTTTAACTCTACAATGTACTATGACGAAATAACATAATGTAATGCTGAGAGATGCTTCTGGCATAGGCTTTCATCAAGGTACTGCCAGTAGTGCAGTCTACTAAATCACCTTTTTTGCTGAGCCGACTGCACACTTTCTCTGGAAAGCATGTACCGTGCAAACTGCTTTGCGTGTGTGCTTGCCACAATAGACCGAGAATGGATTCTCACAAGCCAGTGCACTGATCACCATGCAAGGTTAAAGAACAACCGCGGAAGCATTTTCCTCATGTGTGTGTGTGGGTGTTGGGGTGCCTGTTCGGGAAGAAGTAGTCCACAATGGATACATACAGATTTTCAAGGCCGTGGCCAGAATTTTGACAGGGATCTCCACACGCAAAACCACACAGCGAAACCCAATCCGTCATTGCCCCGTTTAGCTTACATAAATATTGTTGGAGAAGCATCAAAAGTAGCCACAAATGATATTCAAGGCTGTCAGCCAGATGAGTAAATGCCGGCCTGCAGCTTTCTTTCTCTAACCATCACTGACTGGCATCGACAGAAGCCTACACCCAGCCATCTCTATTTCAAAGACAGTGCTGTCAAAGAACACCGCAGTGAAAGCTTACAAACTGTTAATACATCTTTAAAGTAAAGATGCTGATATTCAAAAGAGCTTACAAACTCTGCCTTATTGGAAGCTTTAAACCCCTCTTACTCATCAAAATGTTGACTATCATTCAGAATTATCCCTCCTGTGAAGCAAAAATAGCCTCGATTACAGCACACACAAATAGACTAAAAATCAATGAAATCATTGGCGATAGAGCTTAAAGGGAAAGTCAACTCAAAACATTCCTTTAAGTCATTCACTGCCATTCATGAAGTTATTCGGGAATTGAAAATATGACAGAGCGCCATTCCCAGTTTTTTTGTTTTTTTTTGTTTGGCTGCCGATAAAGTGCTGGCAATGGCCTCTGGCAATGTTTTTTCCATTCCACAACAGGGCAGCATTTCCTTTTCCCCCATGTTAGTGCTTTGTTGCAGCTTCAGATGTTGTTAAAGCGATACACAGTAAAGTCTCGTTATATCGATATTCAAGGGAGTCTGAAAAAATATCGATATAACCGGGACTATCGATATATCCGACCCTGTTTGCATGTAATTTTCTCCGTGCGTGCATAGAAATAGTATCGATATAACTGGGACTATCGATATATCCGATATCGATATAACGAGACTTTACTGTATAAACCAATATCTATGTATTGCATTGTATTTTGGACAGCCGCCCTCATTTCAAGCTCATATGACTCCCGACCCATATAATTTATTTAATTAATGTTTTTTTTCTGATGAAAGACGAGAGTTGAAGGTTTCTTACGCTGCATTGAATGTTCAATATTCTGTGGGTCCTGCAATTTGAGTGAAAATGACAACAACCCTGGCACTGGAGTGGACACCTAAAGTTTTCTTTTAATAATACGTTCAATCCGGCACTACTAGTCTAAACTCTGCCATTTTTCCACTGCCATGTCAATTTCAGTCAACAGCAAAGAGGCAAACAGGTTGGGTTTTACTGACTAATTCATCTTCCAAAAACAAACTTATATATTTCAATTTACTTCCTCTTTCTTGATTTGCATAGGCGAGATTAGAGAAGTGATTCATTGAATAGAAAACATCTTCAACATAATGCTTGAAAGTGTCGAGTGGTTTGCACGTTCGCCTCACAGCTGCAGGGTTCATTTATGCTATCGATTCTGTGCTCTAGCCTTCCTATGCGGGGTTTGCACGTTCTCCATGTGCCTGCGTGGGTTTTCTCCAGGTACTCCCGTTTCCTCCCACATTCCAAAAACATGCACGCTGGGTTACTTGATAAATCGAAATTGCCCAGAGGTGTGATTGTGATTGCGGATGGTTGTTTCTGTATGCCCTGGAATTGGCTGGCAACCAGTTCAGGGTGCCCCCGCCTATTGGCCGAAGATAGCTGGGATAGGCTCCAGCATGCCCTGTGACCCTCGTGAGGATAAATCGGTTAAGTTAATGGATGGTTGTATAAGAGCAGTTTAGAAATGGTAATTTTCAGCATCACTGCCAAAATTCCAAGGCTGTTTTAGGATAGGATGAATTCTCTCGCCCAGCCACACTATCACATCCACCTTTTTTCCCTCTCATTGATCTCACTTTTTCCTCAGTGGGCAAAGGCTACAAGCGGCATATGGGGCCCTTTGACGTGCCACATGGGAGGATGTGTTGGAGAACCACCTATTCACTTGACAGTTTCTTTCCCACGAGAGAAGCGATAGAATAAGCTGCAAACGGCCTTTCCTTTACGTCAGCGGCACAATAGTCAGCCTGTCTTTGGAAGGGACATCCCGGCGGACACGGTGGCTGCCAAAGAAAATCTTTCAGCACCTGCTTACCCATACAAAGAATGGCATCGGTTGGCTGCCGGAAGTGACACATGCATTAACCTTTACTGGATTACTCTTCTTGATTACATAGGGGCCCAGTCATGTCACATTGTATTAAATTAGAAACAATCCGATGGCTTTTCCAACATTGTCATTACCGTAATGTGCCAGTTGATGATTGAAAACATTCACCCCCAACAAAACAACCACATTTGTTCCTTACGATTACATAGTTCATCTACAATAGTTTGGACATCTGGCCCAGCGCCCTCTTGCATGCATGTCCCTCCCAGATTGCTTTTCCACATGTGCACGTTTTCAGGCAGTGGATTGTGTGCAAATAAAGGCTTCCAATCAAAACTTTCAGTGCTTCTTTGGGTTTGTTGTTGAGCTCTTCTTATAGAGAAAATGAAGGGAAGGAACAAAGAGAAGCCCGGACACATCTGTGTTCATTTTACAAGAGAAAAGAGCTGTTTTACAATGAAAGGCTAATGTGCGAAAACCTGACCAACTAATCAGTGCGCCAAGATGCTTTGTACAAGGACAAGTCTTCCTCCTCTCGTGAGAAGAAGTGGATTTTATACAAGAATTGAGTGGCATCCAAAAATAACCCATTTGTGCATCTCCTGGGGTCCCTTCCAGGAAGATAATAGATGGAGGACAGCAGGAAAGGGGCTGGGGAGATGAGAGGGGGAGGGGTGGGTTGATGCAATTAATCGAGTCTGTAAGACCCAGCAACAGCAAACATCGTTCCATTCTGTGCTTCTAATCCATGACATCCCAATAGAGCAGACTCGGGCTCTGTTATAAATTGAATTTACCTGTCAATAGCAACCGAGATAAAGGCTATGGTAGGAGAGTGGAGTTATAGCCGCAGATGTTTGCTCTGCTTTTTCTGTCTATGTTGTTAGAGGTTATCTGCACTGGTTCAAACTCTGAATCCAGGAAAATAGCCTACAGGGTGTTTGCTCATATCAGAGCTTGATCCTTACAATGCTGTGTTTTCTCATGTTAAAGTTTAACAGGTTCCGTTTGGACTCACGCCATGAAAGATATAGTAGGACTAGTTGGTGGCTTTACCTTTTGACCCCTGCCTCCTCCTGGTGGACTGTCGGGTAGCATCATTTTCATGTATTCCTGCTTTGAAAGTCTCTGTAGTGATTTTTCATCCCGCTCGGCGGCCTGAAGGGGGGAGGCGGCCTCCAGTGCGTACAGTTGCCTAAAGTCAAAACAGAGGGCATACAACAGCAGAGCTCATCAGTAGGGTCATGAGAGCAACGTCTTGCAGGGAAGGCTTTGGGCCAGGCAGCCTGGGGTTAGATACTGAAGAAACTATGTCAGTATCACACAAGGCAACTCGGGTGGATCTGATTTAGCATGCCAACATCAGGCTTCAACAGAGTGTGAAGGAGCAGAACTGGATAGTGTGAAGAACACAGACAAGCACCGTGAAATAGGGGGAGGGGAGGGAGAGGCAACGGCAGGAGAGAAAAGAAGGATTTGTAGATTAATGATATTCAGAAAGAAGTACACAAATATTAGACTTTGGAGAAGTGTTCAGACACCATTGGAGGAAAGACATAAGAGGTGCAGGACCCAGAAGAGGTGGTGTGTTTTGATTTGTGGATGGTTGAGGACATTCAAATTCTTTTGAGAGCGAGCCCTCAAATGTGAACAACCTATCCGGTGAAGTCATCTTAAGTGAGCAGCCGTTGTGGCTGATATGGTGTCAGCGCTGCTCTTGGCACTGCTTTTGGCACTGCTGTTGGCAGAGTGTAAGATGGCTGCAGGGGGAAATTGCAACACACAAGCCTGGCTGCAACTCTTGCACATGCACGTGTGTTAAGAGTTGCGTAGCGGGAGACCATTCATATGCCACAGCTCGCGCTAAAACATTATGCAATTATTTGGGCTGTACTTTGCACTAGAACATGCAAATCTAACCTCTGAAGAGAGAGGACACTGATTCGCTGTGGTGACCCCGAAAGGAAAAAGAAGAAGACTTTGAACAAGTACAGGGGTCGGAAACCTATGGCTCTCAGGCCATATACAGTGATACCGCGGTTTACGAACCCCTTGGCTTACGAACCTTTCGGTTTACGAACGTCACATTTATGAAAAATTTACCTTGGCATACGAACTTTTTCATACACGGAGCTGCCTCAATGAGTGATGTGTTGTTCACGAACAAGCCCGTTCTTCTAACAACAAAATGGCATCTGACTGTTTTTGTCCTCTATTCCCCACCGCCAGTCTTCGGATAAAGCCACGTGATTCGTCAAGAACACAGCAGTGAAGGGGGGAGGGGTTTGAACATTAAAGAGACAGGCAGATGACAGTGAGAGAGTTTCAACTTTGATAGTTGAAAGGTAGAGTGTAGACTGCAAGGTTAAAATATCCAATCAATCAGGCTCCACAAACAACCCGCACAAGCCATCTGTACACTTGATAAAAAAGCTATCAACCCAGGTAAACAGAACACAATTGATGAGGAACCAGATACAATCATCACAGAGAAAGCACCTATAAGGGATCATTCCTCAAGATGGTGAAAGAAGAAGGTTACGTTCCTCATCAAGTGTTTAATGCTTATGAAACCAGCCACTGCATTCCATCAAGCCATCAAGGACCATCACAAAGGTAAATAAAATGACTTTAGTATAAGGTACAGTTTATTTCTTTAATTATTATACCATAGCACATTTATTATACATAAAATAAGGTATATTTTGTGTAGTTTTAAAGCTTAGAAAATTAGAAAGTAGAAAATTATGTTTTATGAGGACCTGGGAACGGATTATTCTAATTTTAATGGTTTCCTATGGGAAATTAATTTTTGGGATACACACTTTTCACCTTACACACTCTGTCTGCGAACCAATTAAGTTCGTAAGCCAAGGTATCACTGTATGGCTCTTTAACTATGGACATTGATCAGTCACGATGACAAATGTGTTGCAATTTTTTTGAGTACACCATTTGTCATGTGAAGGATAAATAGAAATGTATTCTTAATAGCTTCAAGTAAACCATTCGCTACCGCTGGGAATCTTGTAAAATAATGAAAATAGAGTGGAAAGTTTACAGTATGTTAACCTGCCAAACACTAAGCTCGTGGAACGTTTTTGTGATTGTCTATCTGAAACCGCAATGTAATGACTGGAGGGGTTGACAAAAGGAGTAGTGCACTGTAACATTATGCTGCAGTAGAAATGTCACCGCCACTGATGCACAAGTCATTAAACTCCACTTATAGAAAGCAATCATCTTGAAGGAGTGATGTGGCAGTCTGGGAAAAGGGATGGTAGTGTATGTATGTGTATGTGTGTGTCTGTGTATGGGGGAGGGTTCACAATGGTTCACAGCTCGGGCCAGAGGGTTGATTTCCACTGATTGTGTACCTTGCACGCTCAGACAGCATTTTGAAGAGGAGCGCTAACAAGCTCTCAGCTCCACTGGAACAAGAAGGAGTTGGTGGAAGAGAAAGAAAGGTGGCGTTAGGAGCACCATAACAAATACGGACTAGTGTTGGAGCAGGTCAAGAGAAATGTTCAAAGAATATCTGTAAAAAAATATTACACCATTCAGCAATAAGACAAGCTTATGTTTGGTAAAATAAATAATAAACAGCCCAATGGGGAAAATAACCAAATTAGGAATGTTTTTCATAAGCCGCCAGAAGATGACTTCAGCACATGTGATCAATCACAGAGCTCTTAAAAAACACATTTTAGAGAGTAAATGAAATTATTTAAAAGCCGGAGAAATGTATTCCGTAGTCTTTTGAAAGAAGCTCCATGTTTATTTGATCATCAGAGAGTCTTTGAAGGGAATAAGCTTCAACTGGGCCGAGTGTGGCATGCATCGATCTCCCTTTTGCTTTCCACGTGACTATTCTATACTCGGCATCCCATAGCCTTTCGCGGATCTCTCCTTGGCATCCACAAGAGATCTGCTACATGCTCTGACTGGCAGTCCACAGGGATCCGCCTTCTCGGAAACGATCAATAACCACAAGTGACATGTGCCAAGTGTATTATGTCCGCGGTTTCATTGAGCGTATTTATGCCGTAGCTGTCTGCTTCAATCAGGTTGGGTTTATGCACACTGGGAGTCCACTAGACAGTGGGGGTACTTGTATTAGAATAGGCCTGGGATGTCGTCATCATTAGTGGTAAAAGTCAACTGCAGCCCATGATTCACATGCAAAATCACATTTCTCTCTCCATCTTGTTCAAAAACACTCACCCACACTCTGAAATGTCGGGAGGTTCCTCTTTTCTGTGAGTATCATCATCACCATCATTATCAGTGGTCTTCACTGGGAGATTGCCATCTGGCTGTGAACATGTCTGTTCACAAGCGTCTGCGCTGGGATCCAGGCCATAATCAGGGCCTGGCCCAGGCTGCGGCTCAGGCTCTGCACCCGAGCAGCTGGTCTGAGGGATGGTGTACACCTTGGAGGAGTCGGCGGACATACAATATCTGGCACCGCGCGCCAACGGACTGCCAGAGTGATGTGAGCCGCTGAGCCAATAAGCAAAACAAAAGAAAACAAATAATGTAACTCAAAGGTTGACCATGCATGAATTGATGCAAAAACAGACAAAAATGATGAAGGCATAAACAAACATGAGATGAGAAAATGACACTTCCACTGGTGGGAAATCTGATGAAAAAATGTATATGATAATACCATATTTTACGGTGTATAAGCGGCACCCAAAAGCCTTCATTTTCTTGAACAGATGACCCTAATACGCAGTGTGCATAATATGTGAAGTAATATTGAGCCACAAAAGGTCTCGCAACTACTGCCACCAGCCACCGACTCCATTTTGAATAGTAGAAGAAGTAGCGCGTAACCTCAGCCTCTACTGCAGCTCCTTATAATGTGGTATGCCTTATATTTGGATAACTTTTATATATTTATATAACATATTGAGAAAACATTCTTCATTCATTGAAAGTGTATCTTATAGCCAGGTGCGCCTTATACTGTGTCTGGAAAAAGTTTGAGAACACACCATTCGTTGGCAGTGCGCCTTATACACCGGAAAATACGGTAATACAAATGCTTGTGTTTTGTTTGTCTTGCCGCATAGGGTATCCAATTCTAACACATGGTTAAAAAAAAAAAAAAAAAAACAAGAGTCTAACCGGACTTTCCGCATCTGTTAATTGTGGTGCTGAGGTAAGTAGGGGATATTTGTCTGACAGACTCGTCCAAGTTGTATCTGTTACTTTCATATGCAGGTAAGGTGATTGTTTAATTGCTGTGTGACATAGCAGAAGAGTGACAAACACTTCATGACTAATTATCTAAGGCAAACATAAATTGAAGCCATGTCTGGAAATGTTTTTACTCATAAGTCTGGAACGCTGTAAATTGAAGGCCATGCTCTCCTGTTAATTAATATACTGAATATACTACTGTGAAATGTTATGATTTCTTTAGCAAATCGCAGTTTGCCCGCTAATGATAAGATACAACACACACATTTTTTGGGGGGGAAATAATAAAAGTGGTCTATGATTCAAATTTAGATGTTTAGTCTAAATTGTGTGGGTTTTTTTTTCTGGTTCACTTAAGATTTAAAGTTGGCATTCGCTGATTGTATTAACCATTTGCATATTCATGACCATCTGGGCAACACCTCTTGTTGTCGCACTGTTGGTTCGAATGATCAAAATCAATGACATGAAAAAAATGGAATGCATCAGGGTGGTCATGATGGCACAAACTAGTTCCTTCTGCTGAACGTTATTCCAGATCGAAGAGTTGGGATGGTTCCCACATGCTACTAATTAGAGCATGTCATGCAAACCTAACCATGTCATGGATGCCATCCACACATAAGACTTCAGTTCTATTTTATAATGGCTATAACCACTTAGTGCTAAACTAGTCTTCTTCACATCTCTCCTCTATCCCAGATGGGTAGCAGTCTGGTGAGGGGCACTTTGGCAGGAATGTGTTGAACCACTCTCCCACGTTGCTCTCTAGAATGGCTCCAGATCCACTGACAATCCACAACACAGCTGGATGAGTCAGACCGAGGGGTCATGAGTGGAGCGCAAGGATATGTGTGTGTGTGTGTGGGGGGGGGGGAATCTAGCGATAGAGCCAGAAAATAAAATATCCTCATGTCTGCATGTTTGTTGAACTGAATGGAGGGAAGGGGTGTCTCTGTGTCAAATGTAGCACGGCAAACCATATAATGAGGAAACAGTTTGTATGTTATATCTCACTGGCGAGATCAATCATTTGACACACTCAAAATAAACCACAACTGACTCAAGTATTGGCCCAAAGAAGAAAGTTTGAGTTGTTTATCCCATTTTGTTCCTGAGCTTCCTCAAATCAATCTTTTATGGTTATTGCTGAAAATAAAGTGTTAAACATAGATGGCTTTGTTTTAGGATGACTTCAAACTGACCAAGCACAAAACACCACAATCATGAGCCGTTTCGTGGGTTGCTCAACAATTCTGACAAATTTATCAAAGTAGACAAGATGTTGCACCATTCAAATTACATTAGCATTATTAAATAACCATGCATTTCTAAAGCCACATATTTTGGTTTTGTTTGGAACAGGGGCAGATTTTGTATGTCCATAAAAGCACCGCAGTTCTCATTTTATTGCATTAACCGTTCCCTGCTTGCATGAGTAATGACGGCCTGATTTGCTGCGAAAGTGCTTTCCTTCACTTTCGATGAAATCAGAGCAACTTCCAGCAGGATATGCTGTGGTTGTCTCCAAACAGGCATTACGTATTTCTCCTCATATGTGACCATGGTGTTATTTCATGTGGAATGAAAACATGGTGCCTTTTTATACTTTTGGCCCTATGTCAGAGAGATCATGTTGGACTTCCTCGCATTATTCAATTTCTGTACGCTGACACAACATTGAAACCATTGTTCACCATTTGGAATTTTGACAGCATTTTGTTCCACAAAGCGGGTCAATTGCTTTTTAAATCTGCTTACTGTGAAGGATGTCCTGCATGTGATTCACATTCAGGTTGATTACAACATTCCATGGAACTCTCATGACCTCTGTGGGGTCATCTTTTTTTTTTCATTCATTGTTTGTGATTGACATTGCCGACTGGCAAAACTCCTTATTACAGGCTTCATTTTTGGGGGAATTCCAATAAGTTGAACGCATCAATTTAGGACAACACGTTCAGCTCATTTTAACTCATACATTGCCAGCACATGCACAAATGTGTCCACTCCAGTGCCATGGTTATTGTCACTTTTTTAGTTTTAAGACTACATAAACATTCGATACAGCGTTAGAAACTTTAGAGTCTCTTCTTTCATTCGAAAAAAAAAATGAGTTCATTCTTATATTATATGGGTTTGGAGTTATTTGAGCTTGAAATGGGGGCGACTGTCAAAAATACAATACAATACATATATATTGGTTTGTATATCGCTTTGACAATAGCTGAAGCAGGAACAAAGTGCTAAAATGGAAAAAAAGTGGAAATGCTACCCCCATTGTTTGAGGCCATGGCCAGCGTTTTATTGGCACCCAAGCATGAAAAAATAAAACCCAAACAAATTCAGGAATGGCGCTCTACGTCATATTTTCAATTCCCGAATAATTTTAGGAATGGCAGTGAATGAGTTAAAATGTGTCAGGAGTACTTTTTGCGGTTCTATAACATTTTAGCAAGCACTTGTTCCACTTGCGTTAAGTTGCCCACCATATGAAACAAATCCAACAACTTCTGTGACCACACCAAAAACCAGTGCAATTAAATATAATAATCATGTAGTTTAGATGATATGTGATACCTTGAGTGTGAAGAGATCTCGCTCAGGTCTCCGATGCTTCCCTCCGTCACATTACTTGCCATTAAAGCAGAAGCGTAACCCTGTGGCAGGTATGGTTTGCCGTGGTCCTCTTCAGATGGCCCGTCCTCATGATGCTCTGAGACCCATGGGTGTCCTAATTCCCCTACCCTGCTCTGCATCAACATCCGAGCCCCAGGAACCATGCAGGGATTGGTATCGATCCCGCTGTCCGTGGAGGCGCCTTTGACGTAAGTGAGACCCAACATCTCCGGGTCCATCAAGTCTCCCGAGCCAAAGTGCTTATCATCGCTGTTGCTGGATGCATTGCTTGACAGAGTATTGCTACTTGAGTGGCTTGAGTTCTTATCGCCCATCTAGGACAGCGAGAGAATCACAGATACACATAGTGCATCAGAAACATTTCTTCCGGGTGTTCTAATGTGTCTTATAGCCACCAAACGGGAGTATTTGATTCTTTTTAACTTTCTTTGACCTCGTTCTGTGGGAGCAAATGTCAGCCCTGTTCACCTTAAGTGGTCCTAGTTGGGGTGGCATGCAACTTAGTTTGACTTCAACTCACATATCATTTATTTAGTTGAGTAGTAAAAAGGGCAAAATATAATTATTGATATCTATATTTTTCTTATAAAAAATAAGAACATGACCCATCATGTTTTGTTTAATTTGCTTCTGAGAGACTGCAAAGTCTTGGGGCAAATTAAAAATCACACCATATTACATCAAAGAGACCTACAGTAGTCTACTTTTAAAAAGCAACGGCGAGAACATTGAGGGAAATTCTGTACAGTCCCAAGTGAATGGTGATGTAACACCAGCTGATGTTTGAAAGCCTTCGTTGATGTGAATGCATATACACAGCCGAGAGAAGTGATATTGTGTTGAATAGATTCAAGCTTCCGGGGAAATGTGTCTAGTAAAAGAGGAAGCGAGGATATAGGACATAACCAAATGAGCTAATGAGTGGAAATATATAAATGGAAGCCAGCAGGGACAACATGAACAACACATTGAACTCCCTGTGTACTTCAAGTAAAGAAAGTAAGGCTGACCTTTACTCTGAGTCTGATCAAAGGTGAAAGAGTACATGGCACATTGTCACATTCAACACGTTTCACCGATCACAACACACAAAAGTAATTGAGTCTAGAAATATGTCTATAATATGTCAAATCGAAAGAGACTTCTGAACTTTTTACCCTGGAGAGCTTATTGGGGGAGTCTTTGCTTCCTTCTCTCTGCTTCAGAGGGTTCAGGATCTTTGTGGCGGGTATGTGCCATTTGGCCTCTGCAGATGGGGATAAATCAAAAGTAGACAAAATCATCCAATCCACACTACTTGCTTTAATGGTTGATTCGGGCACTCACCTGCCGACCTGGTCCTCTCCAGAGTGGGTTCTCTCTCCCTGTGGATGTCTCCATCACCCCCGTGGATGTTTCCTGCATGCTCATGAAGGATAGGAGAGGGACATCTGCAGAGAAAAACAAGAGGAAGGAGGCAGTGTGAGAATTGTATTCCACAAGGAGTAAGCCTCAGAGAGATTCTGCAGAGGTAATGCAATTAGCGTGCAATCACAAAGAGCCAAAACACTTGAGCTCAGAAGCAAACAAAAGACCTTTCAGATGACTCGGCATTACAGGACCTATCATACTCTTGACGAAAAGAGGAGCCCATTTTTCCAACAGGGCTTATACATTAAAGCTATCAAAGCAAAGTGGGGTTCCCACTGCGGTCTTGATACTATGTGACTTTTTTTCCAGCGACCTTCAGTGGAGATCAATGGATCAGTCAATATGTCTTGTTCTGTACTGAACAACTACAACTCTTCGAATCCTTGTAAATTCAGTGCACGTTTGAGGCTGCTGATAAAAAGGCAGCGTGCAAGGCCCCTTGTCATAAAAT
Organism: Hippocampus bargibanti; assembly: GCF_051943395.1. Taxonomy (NCBI): domain Eukaryota; kingdom Metazoa; phylum Chordata; class Actinopteri; order Syngnathiformes; family Syngnathidae; genus Hippocampus; species Hippocampus bargibanti. The sequence goes on from NC_142746.1 coordinate 16,567,969, forward strand.
GTCATAACCTCTTCGAAAAGCATTCTGCTCACATGCCAGTATCAGGTCGACTGCTTGGCCTGCATAATGAACATGATGTGACATTTTTCAACACACTACGATTGCATCGAAGTAACATCAACAAAATGTCAACCTACAGGTATATTCAGAATTTACCGGAGGTATAATTCATTTCTTTTGTTCAATGTATTTAAAAAAAAAGACATTTTGATTGCCCTCTCTCTAAGTACAGCAGGCCTGCTTTTTATTCCACTTAGAGTCAGCATTCTTGATAATAGTTTTATCATTTCATTTCAGCGTTCTGAGGACAAAAGCAAGAAATAATCTGAAATTACAAAGAACAAAAGAAACACTTATTATTTCAGAACAATGACAATGAACTTCCAAGTAGGCGTTCTGTGAGAATGAATAGCTTTCAGGCGAATTTTATGCTCCTCCTTGACTGACTATGAGTCCTCTCTGTTTCATTAATATCAGTCACCTACGGAATTACTGGTATTATCTTGACAACTGTGATTTAGGCTAAAAGAGAGGATGAGACTCTTTTGCAAGTTAGAGGTTACACTTGACAGTTTGTATCAGCATCACTGATACAACACAAAACCAGCATGAGGTTTATTCTTTGAATAAATATCAGGTCAATCAGGTAAATCTAGGATTAAACTACGATGTGTGAAAAGCAGTAACAGTCGTGTGGTTACGTACCCATCATATCCAGGCTGTTGGGACCAGGAGCTACTGCCACAGGGTCCTGGATCACTAGAAGAGGACTGGTTACTGGGGGAACTGCGGTAGTGCTGCTCTCCCTTGTTACAGGAAGTAAGTTGAGGATTCTCCAAGTCATGCATCATTCTGCGGAACAACAACGGTCTTAAATCAGAGTGTGTGCATAAGTAAGTTATCCAATACAACACAAGACAATACATATTGATTTATATAGTGCTGAAGCAACAAAGTGCTTAACATGGACAGCAATCATATACAGGAAATAAAGTGGTCACAAAGATAGTAGAAGGCACCAAGGAGTGAAACCAAGATCAAGTCGGAATCATGCAGAGTTGAATGCCAAAGAGTTCAACTCAGTTTTGAGACTGGTTTTAAAGCTGGGCAGCTAGGAGGCTTGCTGAATATACAGTGGCAGGTCATTTCAGAGAATGCGACCAGCAACGGAAAGGGCTAAATCCCCTCTGAGCCTCCTTTAGTTTTGGACACATCTAATAATCTCTGGTCAGCAGACCTGAGGCGTCAGGAAGGTGTGTAGAGGTGGATGAGCTCGGAGAGGTAAGGAGGATCGAGGCCATTTAAAGATTTGAAGACAAATAATAAGACCTTGAAAAGAAATCTAAAATGTATAGGGAGCCAGTGAAAGGATGCCAGAGTAGGAGTTACTGTATGTGCTCCCTCTTACGAGTACCAGTTAAGAGGCGGGTAGCAGCATTCTGGATCAGCTGGAGACGCTTCATTGGGCATTGGCTGACACCAAAGTAAAGTGCCTTTCAGTAATTGAGTAGAGATGTGAGAAAGGCATGAATTATTGCTTCAAGGTGCAATAACATGCTGACCACGAGCCCACCGTGATGCCCCAGAGAATTACTGTATCAATTTATCTCTATGATGATTCATGAAGCATTGGTATTCCTAAATCATATTGCATTGAAATGCGGCACACATTTCAAAAAGTTCACTGCAAAAAAAGGATATATTATCCAGGAAATTCTATTTTGAATCTCATATTTCAACTGTTTTTTTCCTCCTGTGCCTCTTATCTCGACCTATACTCCTTTCCCCCCTTGGGCTGCATCATTTGACGGTCTAAAGTGGAACTCTTTCTTTGTTTCTACAGTAATTGGCTGAGATGAGCTGTGCCGTGCCAGTGTCCCCGTCACTTCCTCTTCAGTTAGGCGCAGAGGTGCAAGGGAGCGTGGAGTGGGAGTCGTACACGGAGTAAAAGAAAAGATGGAAAATAGAGTGCTCCCACTGACAGAGCCAGTGATTAGGCAGTGAAGGTGGCCGTTATACCAGTACAGTGAGAACAGGCAAAACCACAGGGGGTCATTTTGACACTGTGAAAAGGTTATCATGACTGTGGGGCTTTCATTAGGATGAACAAATCACTGCTTTGCATGGTTGGATGGGGATGCTGTCATCAAAACTAGACCGCTAGCTGCAATCCAAACTGGTCCATTCATATTCATGCATTAGCTCAACACAAAAACACCACAGTTTCTGCCAGTTTCGGCAGTCCGGAGACTCAACTCCTTCCCAGACCTGCCCACCCTGCCCATTCCCACTGCCACACTCACCGAACTCTGAGGACATGCTACATGCTGTACTATCATCCTGAACTCTATTTTTTGTTCTTTCTCATTTTTTTTCTGCAAGACCTCACTTCAACCACTTCAACCCTTTCTTCTTGTTTGTTTTTGCATTACTACATTACGTCACTTTATATATGTCACTACCTCACTTTACATTCAGAAATTACATGTATAGTCTGTTGTCAATTGTATGTCTTTTTTAGCCACGTTAGCCAACTATTAGTGCCTTGCATGCTGGGTCCGAGAGGACATTAATTTCATCTGTGCTGTATGTCATGCATATTAGCATATTTGACAATAAAGCTGACTTTGACTTTACATTGTTTAATTTTACCACCCATCCATCAGGCCATACATTTCCCTCATAATTATAACATAACCTCCACCTGTAAGTAAGGAATTATTCTTGCCACAGAAAAGGAGTGTAGTTCTACTGTAAGCTATGCGTTATATATAATAAACAAAATACACATGAGTGTACCTCGATCCATCTGGTAACTTCCGATCAAATGATGTGCTTCGTGGGAGAGCGGCCTGATGCTGCTGCAAGATCTGCTGACACTGGAAGCGGTCAGGACCCTGAGTGGGTGACCCTCTGGACAAAGGAGTTCCAGCCGCCGCGGGCACCCGATGCCAGGTGGTGTTCCTTCTGAACGGTGTCTTGTATTCGCAGGGTGTACCCTCACTGTCGACTTTGTACTCCACCATGGGAATGCGATACAGCTCAGAGCAGCCCCTGAGAAGATCAATCAAGACAGTTCGTGGTAAGCCACGGGTTTTTGGAATATGGAAGTAACAGCATAAATTGTTAATGAGACGAGTAGGTCATAATTGCTTCGGGTAAAAGCTTTTCACAAGTCACTTTTTAACATTTGCATCATTCATTTAATCTGAGGTCTTTGAAAAAGCACTTGAGGAGAACCTACCATTTATATTTTTGATGAACACTAAGTTAAGTGCTAATAGTTTATAAACTGCGGCTTATTGACTGTATTTTTCGTGTTAAAGAATCTCCCTTGCAAAACATGATTAGAAACAGCTGTGAAATGGAACATAATGTAAACATTACTGTTATTCTAAAATATGCTAAAAGGTCCTGTAGGACTTGAGGCTTCAGCTCAAAATTTAATTACTAAAAATATGGAACATCAAAGGTGTATTAATATGTGAATTAAATCAGGGATAATTTGTTGTGGCCAAAAAAATATTTCCCTATTTAAAAAAAAACATATCTACTAAATAATATTTGCATTTGGTAATCAGAACAACACGGTTAATTTCACGCACAGGTGTCAAAGTCAAGGCCCGCGGGCCAAATCCGGCCCGCCACATCATTTTTTTCGGCCCACGAAAGCAAATCAAACTTGTTAAATTCCATGATGATTGCTAAAATCTGAGCCAAAATGTCATATTTTTGGATGTCAACCACAATAAAAGTCATTATTCTTGACTTCAGATTTGAAAACGAGTTATTCATTAATTTGCTGTGTGCTCTATATGTAATATTTCAAGGGATTTAAACATTCTAATGGGTTCCCCAAATTCATAACGGCCCTCGAGAGGAAACTACAATGTGGCCCGCTGCAAAAAATGACTTTGACACCCCTGATTTAACGGATACCATTGCTAATAAATACAATTATATAGGCACAATTATACCATTTGTTATCATAATGCATAACAAATAATACCAAACTAAAAAATGGTTATCCATATATTTATTTATTTATTACAGGTGTGATTTGATGATTTGATCATACATACACCAACACTTTGACTATAACGTTAAAGATGACAATCCAAGGGGCCCTTTCTATGGCCATCACAATGTCGTAATTGTAAATAGCAGAACAAGTCTCTGAAATAGACAAACATGGGCTGCTTTTTCAGGCAACATTATTGGTAGAGTGAGGGCTGCACATATATTTAGGAAGGGGGCGACGGATTACAGGGTGACGGGCAGGGTTAAACATTCTGGATGTTTTGCAAGCCCTCCACAAGCATCTCAAGCATGACCCTCATACCTCATACTTGCATACCCCCTCTAAAGTCTATTTTCCAGAATGCACTGAGGGTTGAAATCTATGTATACATAGCTGTGGTCACAAGCACAAACAGAAAGGCTTGAAGAGGGCTCATTGACTGATTGTAAAGGGGAAAAGTAATCCATGTAAGTAAGACGCTTTCATCAAACTGGCCACGGTTGGCTGGGTGTTTACAACTGGCATCCGAGTGGGGCTACGAGTGTCACATGAGACAGCCTTAAAATCATGCTCCACTTCTTCCATCTCCACACTGTCACCCAGCTCACACCCATATGGCCAATATCAACATCCCATTGTCGTGACGTACTACAAGTGGTCGGAAAAACATCCTCCTGATCTTATGCTTTGAATAATTAATGGGATTCATGTGTGGGATGAAGCACACATCATACGGTTCACATATGGAACTGTAAATAATGAGTGACATGGTAGCATTGTAAATTCTATTATACCATTAACTGGAGAAGGGTGGTGGTGGTGGTGTAGTGGTTTAGATCACTCCTCCAGACTTAGAGCTCTAATGCCGATCACCCTGTATTATAAAGCTTGCCACTTGCGTGTTTTTATATCAGAGCTCTGGGGACGTGTTGGATTCCACAAGACAATGAAATATCTTATCGCTCAACTTTGTATAACACATTCATTGCCATTTACAATTTATTCAGGACTTGGAAATATGGCCATTCAGGAATTTGTTCAGGTTTTGTTTTTTTCTTGTTTTGGTGCAGATAAAGCTTTGGCCATGGCCTCTGGCAATGTTTTTTTCCTTTCCACAAGGGGGCAGCATTTCCCTTTTTTCCATGTTAGCACTTTGTTCCAGCTTCATATGTTGTTATAGTGCTATATGAACCAATATGTATGTACTGCATTGTATTTTGGACAGCCATTCTAATTTCAAGGTCATATAACTCCAGACCCATAAAATGTAGGAATTAGTAACCCTTTCTTTCTGTTGAAAGAAGAGATTCTAAGGTTTCTTACGCTGCATTGAATGTTTATGTAATCCTAAAATTCGATATTCGGTGGGTCCTGGAATTTCAGTGACAATGACAAAAACCCTGGCACTCGAGTGGACACATATTTGCACATCGTCTGGCAGTGAATGAGGTAATTGTAGTGGGTGGAGTTGAGGGGTAGGAACTGGGTGGTGCAAGTAGCGGGAATCAGTAAAGGTGTTATATCCTCACCATTGCTACACTTCTTTCTAGACTACTGCTCAGCCACTCATTACCTTGATGAAGTATGTGTAAATTATAATGCCAGGTTGCCACCCACAATTACTCCCTCAGAGGCTAAACGGGGTTAACAGCTTGTCAACAGGAAAGGTCTCCGTTTTTGTTTCTGCCCGTACTATTTGCACAAGAATAATCAAGAAGTGACAAGGTAATATCTAACGGTACAGTTCAGTGACTTCCAGGGGGATAGTTGAAAACAACCACCAGACTGGACCAGTGATTCTTGTCTTTGAAATATATAGGGGGAACTCTGTCTGTCTGTGTATAAATCAAATCAGGAAAAACAAACTGGTGGACATATTCATCCGAATGAAAGGAGAGGAAGTCGTGTGAAATGACGTCTGCCTCTTGTTCTCCATTATACTCAAAATATCAAAATATATAAATGGGGCCGACCTTTAACCACACTGGCCAAAAAGGGGCTAATAATAAATATACTGTATCAAACACAATTAGCCCCATGTTGTCATGTTTTTATTCGGAGGAAATCATGTGACAGTTTCAAGCATTTTAAGTGATGTTGCCAAAACACTAGTGCTTACTTGACCAAATGGGGTGGTGGTGGGGGGCGGGGGGTAATCAGCTATTGCCGCTTAACAAAATAGAATAAATGAGTGTGACAACAGGACCTTGGACCTCAGTCAGACAGCCGTCACTTCAATGACATGCCCACAGATTGAAAGACATGCTAATCCATTCCCACAGTCCATGTCACAGCAAAGAGCCAAAGAGGTTATGACCTCCACCAGGCCTTTTTAGAGCATCATTGTCCTGAGGTTCATTAGGAAGGTGTGCTCCAAAGTGAATACGTTTGCCTCCCCCCCCCCAAAAAAAAAAAAAAAAAGTGCCTCTCAATGGTTTCTTTGCCATGTGATCAACATGGAAAGAAGGGCCCTTGTGTAGAATTTGGAGGAATTAAGCAGCTCGTTGTGAATGTTTTTTTTTTGTTTAGCGGCGTTTCCTTTCACAGTGTCACCACGGCAAATGAGAATTCCGGTTTAACTAGAGTCCAGATGAAAATCACTCTAATGGCACTTCAAAAGTACAGGTCATGAGTAGCCAATTAAATATCACAAGTACTACTTCTCAGCAGAGGCCTGGAGTATGTTGAGTCCTCTTTAAATTTCAGATAAAAATCAAACATGGAAACCACAGCATCCCATACAATCATTGATAGAATAAAATGGGTTCCAAATGCATTCACCACACATCTTGCCCCCAGTATACAGACCTACAGTCCTATGTGCAAATCAGGACAGATGCATATTTTCTTTGGATTTAGACAGAATTGGAACAATTTTTAGAATAAACAGCTCCAAAACACTGACATAACATGATCAAGCTCAATAGGAAAAGAATCATAAATGAAGAAGCTATATAATCTCTTTCTTTCCAAATGACATTTGGTAAAGGAAACTGTGTCATTGAGGGTGTATGAAGCATTGTCTAGAGGGCATGAGACTAAGTCCATTGTTTAGGTCGCCCCTATCATTCAGGATACGGGGAACTGAGTGGGCCCTGCAAGCCCCAGCTGAATTCCTTTCTTTTGAGATCATTGCAAAATAAAGCAGAGCACTCACTCATTGTTGATTGCAACATTTAAGCAACTTAAAATGAAATCAAAGCGAGCCGGGAATCCTGATGATTCTTCACCCAACCACCCTGCTCTTGATTTGATCAAGCCATGGGAAAATATTCACAAGACCTTGAGATCGTCTCTTTTGGTTCTCATGAGCCAACAATAATTGGTGTCTTTGGCCAAAGTTGTGGAGGGGGATACCCCAGTAAAGCTCCAAAGCAAAGACCAGTATGTTCTTTTATGGTAATAACTGCTAATATGTCAAATGCATCTCTTTGCTCATAACACATTTGCATCAAATACATTTCATGTTTCGTATCATGACACCTTGTCAGAATTTACAATCGGGCCCAATGCCCAGCTTGAGCTATAGAGGGAAAATTAAGTCCAAATTTCTATCTGAAACTGGCACAATGATCATCAAGCCAGGTGCTTCAATGTCCCATGCTAAAACCACCATTTTCAGAGGCTGGGCCAGTTTTTGTTGGATGATTATTTTGTACAGTTTCAGCTTCCCCAAACTGCAACTACAACAGTATCATCGTTTATGATCACTGATTTTGGAAAGAGGATTAGACAGTGGTTCAGTCAGAGGAGCTGCTTTGTTGGGTTCAAAGAGGAAGAATATTAGGCTGCCATCTGGGAGAACAAATATGCCGTCTCTCTGTCGCCAGATGAGAAGACTGCAGTTCAAATCAGCGATCAAGCTAAGCAAATGTTACTTTTCATCAATCTTACTCATATTTTATATTTATTATCAGGTATATCCTGTGGTGATCTCCCGCGCAGTATTTTTTTTGTCATCCTCATATTTCCAAGAATAGCTGCAAACCACAAGTCCATGTTGGGTTGCTTATTTGTGAGCAAGTCGAGGCAAAGTTGACGGAAGAATATGAATATGAGGTTTCCTGAGATATCTACAAATTCTAGATGATAATCTGAATGTCATAATGGGGAGATGAAATGTCAGAATTTAACTCATTCACAAATTTATTCAGGAATTGAAAATTGACGTAGAGCGCCATTCCCGAATTAGTTCGGGTTTTGTTTTTTCTTGCCTTCCCATGTTAGCACTATGCTTCAGCTTCGGTCGGCTGTTGTTAAAGGGCTATATAAACCGATGTGTATGTATTGCATTGTATTTTGGACACCCACCCTCATTTCACGCTCATATCAAAGTCAAAGTCAGCTTTATTGTCAACTCCAGACTCATATAATTTAGGAAATAACTGTTTTTTTTTTCGGATGAAAGAAGAGAGTCTACGGATTCTTAGACTGCACTGAATGTTTATGTAGTCCTAAAACTCAATATTTTGGGGTTCCTGGAATTCGAGTGACAATGACGAAAACCCTGGCACTGGAGTGGACACATTTTTCTACTTATCTGGCAGTGAATGAGTTAAAAATACTGTTCCTACTGTTCTATACTTGGGTTGGGTGAAAGGGATCATGTTTATTTGTTCTTGACTTGAAATCGAGACAAATTCGGCATAGAGGTGATCTCATGGTACTGACCGTCTCTCACAGAAAAATAGACATTTTCACACACCACATTTATTCTCATCACATTATTTGAAATATATGTGTCTCTTTTTATTTGAAGAGAAATGGCGTCTTGTCATAGATGCCTGTTCCCAAAAAGCCAGCCCCTCCCACTGTAATTGCTGAAGAGAACAACGAGGGAGGACAGAAATAATAAGCCATGTATCAAAATGTTCTTCCCGTTATGAGCGTGAAACGCTGCTTCTGAGTGTGACACAGGTACAGAAACAAACAAAGAGATTCCACTGGGGAAGTAGCTGTCTACATCAAGCAAAAAGCAAGTCAGCATTTCTCGCCACTAATTAACTCCAACATGAGAGTAAATGCCAAACTAATAGACAAACATAAGAATGTCCGCCATGCATGGGAAGTAAAAAAAAACCACTAAGTAACAATGAATACAAGATAACGTTGGATTTCTTACCTTCGAGGGGTCCCATCTTCATATGGTTGGATGATAACCACCTTGACAGCCACGGAGGTACGCAGCAGATCGATCATCTGCTCGTGGGTGAGAGTGGCGACAGCGACCTTGCAGATCTCCACCAATCGGCTGCCTTGTCTCAAGCCTGCCTTCCAAGCGAAGCCAAACGGCTCTACATCAGCCACGATTCCCTCAAAGTTGACGTGGAAACCGAGCTGGCCCAGGCCGTTGCGCCGCAAAGTCATCTCTATGGTCTCACAGCCTCTGGTTGTGATCTTAAACAGGAATAAAAGTCAGTCTGATCATTATGTGAAATATAATCACTGGTGTAAATTATGTTGTTTTTTTGCATGAATATGAGAGCAATTATCTGATTGCAGTGACTCCATTTAGAGAAAATAGTGGCTTACACTCCATTGATTTTGGATTGATTTCATAATTATGTGCTATCAAAAACGCAAACAAATTCCAGGTGTTAACACCAGAGTGCCTGAAAACAAAGCTCAGTCAACCAATTCAAGTTTAATACCATTCAAGAAGTCAACGCACAAGAAAGGATGAAACCAAGCAATCCATTTTTAGCTTGACAACATAATTTGACCAACTATTCGTGGGTTTGACTCCAGCATGAATGCACTGTTTTACTGGATGCTTTCCCAAAAGTGTTTTCTGTAGAAGCACTGGAGAAGAAATCACACTGCACTCAATGAGGTTTAATCACTCGCCAGATTAGTCCCGGCTCAGTTGTGGTTGACTGCATCAATATACCTCAGAGTGGCAGCTGGCTTCAGGGACACATTAACTCAGACTTTGGCCTGTCAACACTTCACTAGATTCTCACACTAGCAGAAATCCCACCCTGCTGTGCGAGTGGAGCCCAAACAACCATAGTGGACCCTTACAGATCAACTAATGTCCTCAAAGTGAAACACTTTGGTAAGATGGGGATTTACTAATTTGTTCATCACTTTATTTTCCCATTGGCTATTTGTTAAAATCATAGTCTAGTGCTCGAATCACTATAAACAAGGTTCTTACAGAGCAGAAATCCATGAGAGTGGGGTTTGTGAGACTCAGTTGTCATTATGCAAAAACTGTCATGGGGAAAATAGAAGTGTGAGAACAATATGTGGAAAGGTTTTCAGGCCTTCAATGGATGCAAAACATACTGCCCTTTGTCAGAAATACACTGGGCCTGTCTAAAAGTTTTCCAACCTTTTTTTTTGTCAGTCTATAAAACGAATGTGCCTGTGACCTTCTTTCAAAAACGCACAGGTCCGACTTTTTTTAAAGAGACTATCTTCATTTCAATTATGAAGAAGTAGTTTCACTTTTGTAGGAATACTGCATGCCGTTGCCAGGAAACGGTAATTGCAACACTACCTGCACAGTGGCATGTATTAAAATGATGTCGAATGATTGACAAGTTTAATAACGACAGAACCCTGATGTTTGTTGGGAAAGAAAGTATGCCAACGAAACCATTGAACCGGAAATTATTTCCACTATACTGATCATGGATTTAAAAATGTTTGTCGTCTTTGCTTCTAAAATAACAATATTTCATCTGTGCTGTATGTCATCCATATTAGCATATTTGACAATAAAGCTGAGTTTGACTTTTGACTTGAAAATGTTACCGAGCTAGCTATCTACTGTATTTGCTATCTATTTGCTATCTAGATCGCTATATTTTTGCTATGTATTAGATATCTATTAGCGAGCTAGCTAGATAGTTTTCCATCAATTTGAGTTGCTTTCAGGTTGAGGGAACGCTGGCACATGTGGCTGCCGCTGCTCACCCACAGAAATACTTATCCAGTGACTGTAAAGTGACCTTGAGCATTTTGAAAGGTGCTTATAAATGAAATGTATTATCATAATTATGATAAAAAATGGAAAAGTGAAAAGAACAATAGTAAAATAAAGAGAATTTCAACATACACACAAGTTATATTTGTTATGTGACTAAACTGACTTCTGAAAAAATCATACTCCTTAACAAAGTTTGTCAGTGGATGGAGTACATGATTTATTGTTGATATCTTTTCCTGTTAATTTTACGTAACTTCCATTTTATTCCTAAAACTAGTTTAGAATCTCTCAGTGTCGGTCAAAACTTTGCCTGTGAGAGAAAAAACATTATTTTTGATGCTTCAATGGGTGAAAACTGAACAAAGGCTAATCACTGTCTAACAGTCATTAGTCACTTGAATTTAGACCAGACTCGTCACTGATGTCAGCCAATTAGTTTCATTGTGATGTGGCATGCGAGGAGAGATCGAACCAAAAATAATCTTGAGTGCAATACATACTGCATGAAGCATTGTGACAAAAAAAGACAAACAAAACATTACTGTGAAGCAGAGCAGATTAAAATGTTATAACCTCTACAATACAAATCCGTGCGGATTGAGCACAACAATATGTAGAGTGATATATTAAAAAAATAGTCCGCTTTCACCGTGCAAATTCAAGTACAGTCAAACCTCGGTTTTCGAACGTCTCGGTTCTCATCCCATTCGGTTTTCAACCTAAAATGTCATATTTTGTATGACCCGGTATACAACCGAAATTCGGTTCTCAACCAAACTGAGTGCACCTGAATGCATCACTCGACTACCCTCCGCGTCCTTATACGTCACTTTCTTATATGTCACGTCTTCCTCATTGTGACCGACGCATTAATATTGTTGTTGTTTTATTTTTGCGAAAATGCAGACATACAGTAAAGTCTCGTTATATCGATATTCAAGGGAGTCCGAAAAAATACCGATATAACCGGGACTATCGATATATCCGACCCTGTTTGCATGTAATTTTCTCTGTGCGTGCATAGAAATAGTATCAATATAACTGGGACTATCGATATATCCGATATCGATATAACGAGACTTTACTGTATTTGGTTAAGATCTCCTGAATAGTATGATTTTAAAGCAAGCAGAGGATGGTTTGAAAAGTTAGTGTGCCCTTTGATTGGTGAGCAACAAGTTCAGGATGTCCACCGTTTACTGCCCAAAGACAGCTGGGATAGGTGCCAACACGCCCCGTGGCAGACAGAGATTTTTATGTACAGGTGTTAATATTGATGTTAAAAATTGGTGAAAATAAAACATTACAGTTTGTTTTAAAATAATTTTACACATTACCTGCTCTATTATTAAGTTTTTTTTATCAGGTTTATGCTGTGAAATAGTTAAAGAGTTGTTTTCTAGACTTTGAACGGAATACGATTTTTTACATTGATTTGAATGGAAAGTGATGTTTCGGTTTTTGAACAAATCGGTTTTCGAACAGGTTTCTGAAACAGATTGTGGTCGAAAACCGAGGTAAGACTGTAATATAATTTTTATCCACACTCACACATGAAAGTAAAAATAAAAAGGACTACACGCAGTACTATGATGACTTGTTCAATAAAATCCAAACACAAGCCCCTAAGCGCACCGACACCCTGGAGAGCGGAATGTTATCACAAAAGCTTTTAGTGCTGTACTCACACAGGCTGCACGGAGTTGTAGTGACCAATCTACTCACTTCAAAATACATCACTAGCTCGACTGTCTGGAAACTACCAAATAAACCTGAATTGGATCAATCTCCGGGACAAAACGATGGACAACTTTTGGATTAAATTGGGTCACCTTATTGAGGTACACTGTATAAAACACACACAGATGGCACTGGCTTGTAAGTCGAACTTTTCATCTTTGGGAAATATCCATCACAATCCTACGGATAAGAACACTGCAAATGTGAGAGAGATTTGCATGGCCAATGAGGAGGAGAATCACAAATGCCAAAATGGCCTTCTCTGTTCTCCCTGGTGATGAATGTACCTCACTAAGGATACTATTTGGTAAAATTTTACCATCATTTAGGGCCTTAACATTATGCAAAATCTGTGTCCTTCAGCTGTAGATTTTTACGTCTCCATGATCATTTCTAATCTCTGGGGAACTGTTCTACTATTAGGGTCAAGAATTTTTCTTGAAAACAACTGACCCCCCCCCCCCCCCCCCCCCACCAGCAGCATTTGTCTATCCATCCATTTTCGGATCTGCTTATTCTCACAAGGGTCATAGAGACTGAGGACTATTCCAGCTATCTTTGGGCAGCAGGCGGTGTACATCCTGAACCAATTGCCAGTCAATCGCAGTGCACACATAGACGAACAGACATGTGTGCTCACACTCAGACCGAGAGACAATTGAGTGTTCCATTAACCTGCCACATGTTTTTAGGCCGGAGAGAACCCCCACAGCTTTGCCCAAAGCCTTTGTGCCTGATATATTTAACTGAAAATGAATTGAAAAACATTTTCAAATCATTGTACTATTGTTTATAAATGTCAGGTTTGAATTTAGGGGATACAAAAACATCTGGTGTTCAGTTCTTATATCTTACAGGACTTAAGGAATCAATACTGTGGGCAGAACTAAAGCATGTGGTTCTTTCTCAACCCCAAAGGACACAGTAATGAACATAAACAGAATGGAGATGAGCAGACAAAATGTTTAACTCTGAAAAGGAGTAACAAGTCACAGCTGTCTACTGTAAAACTTCAGACGGAATAGCTGTGACTGTATTTCCTCTCCCCAAAACTGGGTTGTTCCTGATTAAAGATGCGTCCCTCATCAATTAAAAAATGGCCGCAAATCTCATGAATATTGATTGTTAATTCCATTCAATGATGTATTTATTTGTTCCCCTAATGATTTTACCTCGCTGAGAGCAACTCATGTAAATATGTGACCCAAATAATTGGCACCAAGCTGGATGTGAGTGATGACTTTCAGCCAAAAATAACTCGGAGTGTGAAAATCCTCTTTGGGCTGCTCATTTTGAGGCTAAAGACATTTTTAAAATGCAGGGTTAGACTAAAGTATTACGAATAAACACACACTGACACGTTTTTGCCACGTGATGGGGACTAGGTCTGCGAAAGATTTGTCCCGTGGGAAAACAATTGCAAACATGAAAAAAAAAATATTTATGAAAGTCATAAAAGTGTGATTTTAGGACACAAACGTTTTTTTGCGGAGGCCATAATTGCTATGACATGGCTATTTGATGTAGCATCTTTTGCTAACGCTAATCCTGCCGTCATAATTTTGGAGTATAGTCATAGATGTGGATTCAGTTTAGTGCAGTTCGTTCCAATTCAAATGAGTTTGAAACACACACACACACACATACACACACACACACACGCACACACACACACACACATACTCACACGGGCCCATTTTTGCTACATGGTGGGGACTAGGAGTGCGAAAGATTTGTCCCGTGGGAACTCAATTTCAAACATGAAAATAAATATACTTATGAAACTTATAAAAGTGTAATTTTAGGACACAAATGTTTTTTTGCGAAGGCCGAAACTGCTATGACATGGCTAGTTGATGTAGCATGTTTTGCTAACGCTAATGCTGATATCACAATTTTGGAGTGTAGTCGTAGATGTGGATTCAGTTCGGTTCTAGAACACAGACTGTTTTCTAGAATGGCCTTACCTCTAATCTTTGCACCATCTCCCGGATGTCTTCTCCGCAGTTGTCATGGGCAGAAAGCATGACGCACTCCCCGCGCTCGTAGAAGATCTTTATACTCATAATCCCTGAGGTCCATCCAATGACATCGCGACAAGAGCAGTTGAAAACGACATTTTTCGATTCCTCCTCGATGAGCACAATGAACTCGTTGGATATGCCGAGCAAGCAATCCACATCCAACGACTGGCCAAAGTCACGGGCCCGTACACTCCACGTGATGGCTCCAACACTGAGCACATGTGCATCCTTCCTGGGTTTGACTTTCTCTTTTTTCTTGGCCCCGAGGTTAATGAAGCTGAATTTGACAGCAGAGTCAATTGTAGCAGTGCTGACAAAGTTTTCCGCCAAATCCTTCAGGTACTCCTGCCGCGTGCGGGTCGCCATAGCTCGGAATTTCTCGGACTTATGTGCTGCATTTTCTCCATTGATGACTTTAGCAAGCAAGAAGTCCCTAAAAACTGCAGACTTTGGGAAGGTCACAGACTTTGGAATTGGAGGGCCAAATGGTGGCACATCTTTTGACCTGGACACGGCAACACTGCAAAACAAACATGAAATGAATGATTTAACTCAACTGTTAAAATGAAAAGAATTTACAACCAGTCAAAACGATCATGCCGCTTACAATTGAATCATCTTTCAAAAAGGTGGAAGGAATACATTCAGGCAAAGCTAAAGGATAAACACGCCTACTTTGTCATAACGATATTTCATTGCCTCTCATTCCAAAGTCCGATCGCTGCAATTATTGGTTGATTTGACACAATGTCACACACATCGCACATTTAAAAGATAGCTTTCAATGAGGTGCAGAGGTCTTTTTACCTGTAGCAGACATTATCCGTGCATGGATTGTGGACTTTGACGATGACAAACACATGCTGAAAATGAGAACGGATGCTCTTTGGTGTAAAAGGAAGGGCCCCGGGCTCCTGGAATACGATGGTGACGATGTCATTGCCAATGTGCCTTTTCCGCAATAACTAAAGACAAGATAACAAGCAAGTTCAATACGAGGGGGGAGATGACACGTTCAGTAATAAGATAAGCAGTCTTCATTTACCAATCTTTATATGACTTTAGTTTCTTTTAAACTTAGAACGCGAGCTCTATTCAAAAAGGATTTGGACAGTAAATAAGGGACTTTAGGATAGAGAATGACGATTCCCAAATTTAAACAGCTTCATTTGTTGAATTGTGAACTGAGTTTCAGCATTGAGTAAATTTAGATAAAGATGAAATAGAGCTTTAAATTGAGTGACTCAACTGTCTAATATACAATAAGTGAAAAAACACAAGTGTCTGAAAGCCTCTTCCTGTTTATTAATGTCAACACAGAAATCTGTGTAAAGACTCAATTTGTGGACCTTTATGATTGCAGAATGATGGCACCAATGGTTGTCGAGCAACGGCTACAATCATTCAATTTCTCTTGTTAGTGTAGACAGGCAGGTCCTGCTCCCGGAATGCATTGATTAAAAATCCTACTATGAGGCACGGTTACCATGGTAATGCTCAGAATTTCAACTGATAGGTCGTTAGTGTGGCAAAATGATCTAGTGGGGGGCGCCTCGCAGGAGTCAAGAATGAACCTATCCGAACATGAAGCTGCTTAGAGACTAAAGTGTCAAACTGGTTGGCAATATAGACACACCAAACTGACGATTGCCGTGTCCACTGACCTGCTGTCTGTTGTTGGGTGTGTAGGGGAGCATGGTGGAGACGTGAAACATTAGCTCGTAGTCCTTGTAGGTGGTATAGAGAGAATGTGTTCCCGTGGAATCCGCTGGAACAAATACAAAAACAACTCACTTGCATCACGGCGCCTCTTATGAGTTGAATTGTTTTGCCATGAACATCTGATTGCAATACCAATTCCTAATCCAGGTGTAAAAATATTTTTTTTTCTCTACACCAGGAGTCGGGAACCTATGCGATAGATGGCTCTTTTGATGATTGCATATGGCTCGCCGATAAATCTAAATACATATTCTCGCTTTTTTCTGTTCGTTTTCTGTTGGGGCCTCAGTTGGCAGAAAGCGCAAATTTGATTGGATGACACTGACCTAGGTTGGCGGAAAGCGCAATTTTTATTGGATGATACCGGCCGTCAGTTGAAACAGGTAAACGCCCCTTTAAATGAGCCTGACGAGTAAAAACAAGGTACACTTCAGCTTGAAGGCACCGAAGGATTGTGGAGAGAAAATGTTCTGATTCTAATTTGCAATGAAACAATACCATCGATGAAACAGTCGAATGTCAGTGACATTTTAACTAGCCCCGTGTTAACGCTTAGCATCAACATACTTCTGTGAGAAGTATGTTGTATAGCAAGTGTAGAAGCTAATGAGCCGTGTGCAGGCTAGCTAGCAGTAACTTCGCATATGGATCCGAAGTTGACTTTAATTCCGATCGTTTGGCTGGATTTTTACCAATCATGAGGGACGGAAAACCATTCATGTTAATGGTGAGTACGATCACAAAGTTATTTTAAATAATACATTCTGACTGTGTTGTAAAGTAGCTGCGCGTGCGTTTGCGTGCGCGCGAGCGTGTTGTGGCTCTCACTGAAAAACGTTTCTAAATATTTTACTTTTATGGCTCTCTTAGTCAAAAAGGTTCCCGACCCCTGCTCTACACCATCCAACATGTGTGATTTGTCTTACTTTTGTTATCTAGCTGTGCTCTGTACTTGCCGAATCCTTTAAGGCGAACTCTCTGGCCCAAAAGATCCAAGAACTCCTCCAATGCTGGTCCAGCGCTCTCGTTGTTGTACATCTCTTCTTCAGAGCTTTGGCCCGCCTTACAATAAAGTACGCCCACCTTGTGCTGGAAACTTAACTAGAAAGAGAGTCATAAGGACACACTCAGAGAGTAAGTAGGACTTTGTGTTGCTGCTGCATAGCATAGAAAACACTCGTGTGTGTGTGTGTGTGTGTGTGTGTGTGTGTGTGTGTGTGTGTGTGTGTGTGTGTGTGTGTGTGTGTGTGTGTGTGTGTGTGTGTGTGTGTGTGCGTGTGTGCTCCGAATGATGCACTCAAACGGCCAAGAGTACCCACTTGTCACGTCACAGCTCATGCGATGGCTTTCATAACCCATAAAACATTTGAATGCATGCTTTTTAAAGGGAAGATATGACATCACCCGGGCTATATGCGGACCGTAAATCTTAACCCAGTTAATAGGTACCGTATTTTCCTGTGTATGAGGCGCACCGGAGTATAAGGCGCAGCCCCAATGAATGGTGTACAGTATTTTCAAACTTTTTCCATATAGAAGGTACACCGCACCGGACTATAAGGAGCACCTTCAATGAATGACAAAAGGTTTCCAAATATAATATATAAATATGTAAAAGTGTTCCAAATATAAGGCACACTACATCATAAGGCACTACAGTGGAGGCTGGGCCTACACACTACTTCCTATACAGGGGAAAATTGAGTCAGTGGCTGCTGACAGTAGTTGCGAGACCTGTTGTGGCTCAATATTATTTCACATATAAGGCATACCTGTGTATATAAATAATAATAATAATAAAAATAATACATTTCATTTATAAGTGCCTTTCAAAACTCTCAAGGTCACTTTACAGTCACAAGATAAGTTTTTCTTTGGGTGAGCAGCGACAGCCACACGCCAGCGTTCACTCAACCCGAAAGTAACTCAAATAGATAGAAAGCTAGCTAGCTAGATAATAATAATAATAATAATAATAATAATAATAATAATAATAATAATAATAATAATAATAATAATAATAATACATTTTTTTCAAGTGCCTTTCAAAGTTCTCAAGAACACTTTGCAGTCACAGACAAACAGATACAATAATAAATAAAATACAATTATAAATAAAATACAATTATAAATAAAATACAATTATAAATACAGTGAGACCTCAACTTACGAACTTAATGGGTTCCCATACAGAGTGTGTAAGGTGAAAAGTGTGTATCTCAAAAAACATTTCCCATAGGAAACCATTAAAATGGGAATAATCCGTTCCCGGGTTTCCATAAAATATACTTTTCAACTAAATAAGCCTAAAAAACTACACACAACATACCTTATTCTATGTATAATAAATGTGCTATTGTATTGTAATGAAAGAAATACACTGCATTGTATCATAAAGTCACTTTATTTACATTTGTGATGGTCATTTATGGCTTGATGGAATGGCGTTGGAAGTCGAAGGTCAAAGGGAATTGCTGTTTGCAAAGAGAGGCGCATTACATGAGGACTGTTGGTAACTTAACCTCTGGTGCTGTTCAGTCGTGTGCTTCCGCCAAAGATCACTCCGGCAGCCGTGGTGGGTGTGTATTATGAAAATAGTGCTTATTATAAGGTTTAATTTTCATAAATTTGACGTTTGTAAGACGAAAAGTTTGTAAGATAAGGTGTTTGTAAGTTGAGGTCTCACTGTAGATAGATATCTAGATAGCTAGCTAGCCAGCTAGATAGTATAAGGCGCAGGGTGATCGTTTGAAGAAAATGAAGGCTTTTGTGCTTATACCGTGGTATTTTACATATGCAGTTGTTAATAATGAGCAGTAAATGTGTGTGTTACAACTAGGAGATTTAAGCAACACCGTGTCATGCCTTTCAAGTAAGTTGATCCCTCTTGAGGGCATTTGTTTAGACTAATACTGTCATATTTATCCTCATGGTATCACTTGGCTTCGGTAAAATACATGTCTAAATTGCAAAGTATTGTAGACAGAGTCAAGATATAATACTACTCTTAGTTTTGTTTTGACTGGGGGTGTTCTTACTGGCACTGGCCAGGTCAAAGTGACACGTGGAGTCCTCTTCACCTGCATCACTCTTGAATGGCCGACCGCTTGACCAAAATAAAGAGTCAAAGAGGAAGTAAAATAAATGGCCACCTCAGTATTTGGCACCTGTTGCCTACTTCTTTACTTGAACTTGCGAGGTCAACCACACTTTTCAAGAAAAAGGGTTGTTGTGGATGAGAAAAGCAATGGCAACAGAGTGGAATTGCTTTTCTCCTTCCTTACAGGTCATCTGCTCCTGGTGTACTGCTGACACTGTTGTCATGGTGATTTTCTCTATCAGGCAATCTGCTGCGCACTAAAGTGGCAGTACTGACAGAAGGCTATTATACCATGTCAAGCAGTGGCAATGGAAAGATGAGGTTCTTGCCTTTGGAAAAAAAATATCTTTATTGGGATCACATCACCTTTTACTCTTGTTAAGACATTGGCCGAGGGCAAGGACAATTGCATTCACGTGGTGGGATTTGGTCAGCGCTTGAAAAGTGCAAACACAAGTGCAATGGTAAGGCTCCAGGGATCCAGCTCACACTACACTATATTTTCCAATAGATTTTCCTGAAGTGGTTTGAACTACTGAAACACTGTAGGACAAAATCAAATCTCCAAGGTCCATCTCCCTCAACAGTATAAACAACCGAGGTATTTGTGCTGAACAAATTAGAGGGCATTAATTTTATTAATCCTCATTTTTAAATATGATGGCAGGTGCTCAATTTTCTTCAGGGGTGGGAGTCGCAAAAATAGCAGCCTCAATAGATATATTGCATTGTTGAACTGGTGAAGAAATGTCATTTAAATCTTTTAAATCTCAGGATGGTGCTCAAGGATGAGTGGAAGCTTATCTCTCTGATAAAAAAGGGAATGACCTAGTATTTGTGGTTGTAATATTTCAAAAATCTTTCCAAGATATGAATTGAAGATGGCAGTAAATATTCTCCTATTTTCTTCTGTAACACCAAGATGCTCATAATTTTCCAGTTTTATTCATGTATTGTGAATGTAAAAGGGATGGTGAATGAAAAGGTTTTGTCATTTTCCAGATTGAGGCAACACATTTTGGATGAAAATCCGAATAGCTTCCTTTAGAATATAATTTACGACAATCGAAAATCAGATTCCAAAATATCTAAGAGGCTAATGCATTTTTCAGTCCATCTGCACACATGTACAATACATTTACGTTTGATCTTCTTTTTCACCACGACAACCGAACGTGCTGCTTTTAGAGATGTTCTCTCAGCATGACTGATAAATATAAATATTTTTAAGGCCTTCTCTTGCCAGTCAGGCATCTAGTATACTCATACGATGCCTGCAATGCAAAATAAATGAAGAAGTACATAACAGTTCTGACCAATCCACTTTGCATGCATGTTAAAAAAAGTAAAGGTGGCAAAGTAGGGGTTCTTCCTGTCCTATTGCTGAATTGCTTAAATTTTTCTTTACTTGCCTAGGTAAACATTTACAATAAGATGAATTGAAAAAGGAGTGTGTACAAATAAAGATGCTAAAGCTAAAACGGGTCACCTTTCCAGTATAATTAACTCCTGTTTACACTATATCGACAAAAAAACATACTAGAGGGAAATGTCACTCTCATCCACATTTTAAGAGGCTATCGCCTGACATTTAGAAAGAAGGCTTATTGCTAACATATGTAATTCCAATGATAAGAAGCCATATCTCCAATAAGCAGACAACCAAACACAATGCTGCTTAATCCCTGCACACCTCTTCCTGTTCATTGTGCCTCAGACGTGTCTTGTTCTTATCACTAAATGACCACTCACATCTTGATCATACCTGGGGACATACAGCACCATTGCTGCAAAATAGCCCATCACGAGCACAGATGGTGTGAAAGGCGCAACTTCAAATCAGATTATCAAAGTAAAATAATAAATACAGCAACCACGTGTTTATTTTTTTTCTCTTCTGTGTCCATTTTAGTTTAACATCGCTCTGCATGCCCATTACTTCATCTTCTGTCTTTTGGGTTTGACATTCTGTTTTGACATTCCATGCCTGTGTTGTTAATAATGAATGGTAAGGTGCTCCCAGAACGTTCCCCAACACATTAAATTATTCGAAAGACTTCTTCTCACACAAGCGTGTTCGCTTCAATGAGATCACAGACGAAACACCTTTGCACTTACCCCTTGTTCATCCAACTTGAGCAGCTGTTCGGGTACTTTAGGGGAGTTGATTGCCAACCTCAGGCATTGGATATTGAGCTCTGGGATCACGTACTCAAGGACTTCCTTAAGCGGCAACCCACGAGCTGTCCCATGTCGCGCTGTGGATGGGATTGCATCTTCCAGAATGGCTCCTCGAAGGGTGGTCAACTGTCAGGATAGAAATGGAAACAGCTAAACAATTACATTCTATAGGCTGGACACAATATTGCGGACACTTATTGAATAAGAGGGGAGGGAATAGTATACAAACAGATGTATTTTTGATGTAGTAAATAAAGTTATACTGTATTTTGACATCACTGTGAAGTGTAATCCCAAAAATGAACTGTGGTCGCTGATAGCACCTTGAATTGCACTTGAGTTGCATGATGTCTACTCGGTGCTCCGGATAGCTTGAAACATTTTGTCCCAATATTGAAGCCCGATACAATTTCATGTTATGCCGTGCTATTCAAGGAGAAGGCTCATTCCAGCTCCAATGGGCATCATTACCATTGTAAATAATTAAAAGAGTCTAACTGAACACAGCATGGTAAGTGGTGTTTTAGTGGTACAGCCATTAATGTGACGGTAATGGTTGAAGGAAACCGCTTTAAAGCGCGCTGCCGATAACGACGTGTTGTTGTTTGGAACATTACAGACACATTTACACCTATGAATCCCGACTCCGAACAGCACGGCCTGCGGACTTTGAAGTCAGCAGTCAATGCTTGCCTGAGCGAGAGGCATACTGAAAAGCAGAGTACTAAAAAGCAAGTGAGAGTGGGGACACGGCGGCAAGTAACGCCGGGGCTTAATCATAGGATCCCATGCAAATAGACGCTCCACTGGTTTGGGAGTTAACACTGCGTGCTACATGCAGGGGTCGCATGACCCAGATAGATTGCTTTACCGAGGGAGTGTCGCCTAAACCTAAGAAAGGTCCTGGATATCAGTGACATTTCTTTGCCTGACACATCTGTTACACCTGAATTATTCATTGGCTGAGACCACCAAGCATCTATCAGTGAGAGCGTTTCTGTACCACCAGAGACTATGAGAAAGAGCATTCCCATTTGTGGATTAATGACATCGTGTGAGCATGGGTGAAGGAGCACGTGCAAGCCAGGCCAGTGGCAAAGTGACAGCATCTGCAAGACGGAGTAACTGAGCCATGACTGACACAGTACCAAAGGAGGCATTTGGGTGTTTAATGTAGATTTGGGGAGCGTGAGCTTCCTCTTCTTTTCATGGTTAGTGAAGCGTTTCTCCCCACTCATCGCCTACTCACAAATTCATAATAACTCACTAAGTAAGGGTGTCGAGCAAGGCGGACAGTTTGTTTAGCATGGCGACGACGAGGCTCGGTCCGGAAAGACTCGCCGCTTACTATCATTAAGACCACACTCGCCTGCCTCAAAGATTAAATACAGTCTATTCTGATGTTGAGGAGACAATAAGAAAAAAATATTTTGGCAGACGTTGGCTACATGGCCATCTTGACAATCTGTTAAAATTCACACTTTGGTAGGTTATCAAAAACTAAAAACAGAATCACATGGAATCCCCATTTAATTATAAAGGGAGATGATACCCCATCCACCCAAATTGTCTAATCCGGTCATTTGAACAAGGGTCGCAGGTGTGCAGGATCTTATCACAGCTGTCTTCGGGTAGTTGATGGGGGACACACTGTACTGGTTGGCAGCTAACCACAAAAACACACACAGATGAACAACCATCTGCACTCATACTCACAACTAGGGTCAATTTGCAGTGTTCAAAGAGCCTGTTATCCATGTTTTTAGAATGTTGGAAGAAACCTGGAGAAAACCAATGCAGACACAACGAGAACATGCAAATTCCACACTAGGAATGCCAGAGCCGGAATCAAACCCCGCTGAATGTCCTTTATGTTTGTGGAAAAAAACAACCTATGCTGCAATCCTCATCCAGATGTATTTTTTTTAGTTCCATTCAATAATCTCATTTTCTTCAGTTGAGATAGGACAGCGACAGTGTTTTTTGAATCCAGAATAGATTGTATTCACAATATAAATATAAAAGGTCAACTCAAGTAGGTCCTTGATCACACTTGGTTATGCTCTCTCTGTGGCACCTCTGTAGACCATCGCTTTCATTTCATCCTTGTACTGCCTGAATAATCTCATTGACTTGAAGATGTGCTGAAGGAAACGTGGGGAGAAACATTTAAGAGCATGACCAGAAGACAGGTCAAAACTGTTAGAGGAAATAGGTGTCTCTACCATGGATATAAAAGTTCTAGACCGGTTTATGACACTTAACAGAACAGAAAGGTCAAACATCAACGCATTATGTTTACCTGACTGGTTCGGAAGGTGACCCGATAGTTGTACTGCATACCATCTTTCTCCTTTCCATCATCTAGTCGCTCCCTGCGGATGCTGACTGCTACAGGTCCCAGATGGTCGTCGACACCAAAATAGTTTTGATGCTCTGGAGACACAGTAAACAGAAAAAAGACCAAAATAATCTCAACGGTTCAGCGTAGACATGTTTTCCAGACCTTTCTCGAGCATCTATGAAGAGTTCTTGGCAGCTGATCAAAAGATAAAACCTCAGTTTTTTTGTGTTGGGAGATACATATTTGTTTTTGGAGCGCTTTCACAGAAGCTTCAGCTGTAACAAAGAGAACAACAACCACAATACAACAGGACACATCACCTAAAATTTCACAATATCGATCTATTGAAATCGAAGTGAGATAAAAAAGGTACTCCTGAATTTAACAATAAAAATGAAAAATAGAGCAACAAACTGGATCTGGTTGGATTTTCATTTTGGATGGTCGGGGCTTGGTGATTACTGGTTATATGATTGTTTTACATCAGGAATTGAGAAAATGGAAGCTGCTGTGATTCCTTTGGATAGTTTGCAACGATGCATTTTACATGCACAGGTCCCTGTCATTTTTGTATTGCACATTAAATAATGAATAATAAATATGTATTGAGCTAACACTTGTTAGCATGAGATTAAATTCTGGTAGAGAGTGCATGTGATTACTAATGGTGTCTGAAGCTGAACCACTTTTTTTGAGGGGGGTCAACAATTTTCCGTAACATGCCACTGGCTCACATCACTTGCTGTTGACAAGATGCCAAATGTTACAAGATAGATGGCTTGGGTTGTCATGTCAAATAACACCTCAAGTTTGTCTTCTTCCTGGCACCTTGCACATGCTATGCCCAAGTCACTTCAGCATCAAATGCTTCTCTCTCTCTTGACTTCACAGTGCAGAGGTACTGGGTTCGATTCCAGCTTCAGATTCCGTTTTTTGACTTGGCATATTATCCCAGAGCCTGCGCAGAGTTTCTCCGCATACTTCAGTTTCCTCCCACATAAAAAACAGTGTTGTATAAAGAATTTATGAGTTTAATGACTTCCAAGATACAAGGTGTAACCACCAGGTTCTGAAAGATAGCTTGGCCTTTGACAAAATGGATAGGTACTGTTCATTCGGGTAGTCGTGGTGAATAACATTCCTGCTGATGCAAATATGGCTTGAAGCAATCAGTGAGATCAATGCTCAGCGGCCCAGGTTGAGTCTATGCCATGCTTGTGTGAAAGTGCATCTTTGTGCATGGCCGTGTGTGTGTCTGAGGTGATGATATACAGAATGTCGTGGCCTGAATTACTTGAGAGGTCAAACACTCGAAACAGAAATATTTGGAGAGTGAGGAACGGAGTCAATGATTATCATAGAAAGTTCAATGGTACCGCCAAACATACAGTAAAAGTGTTATTAATCTTGCGGGGATGGCTTAGAATGAAGTTACACATTGACACTGAGTTTGATTTAAAAGCAGAGCAATTTTTCGTGGACAATCAAGAATTTGCCAGTGTTAAAAGGTGAAGCAGCTGTTTTATGTGTGGCTTAAAGTTGGGAAATTCAATCCGATAGTGCAGTCAAACTGAAGACAGTGGGAAAACAGATATGTATAATGATGTGATGGGTTGAGCTGGCATGGGTATTTACAGCCATACTCACAGGTGTTTTAATGGGGGCATCGGAGACCTCGTTGTGGTTTCACTGACCCCCATACTTTCATAGGAAAGGTCCTCACAGCCAACTGCCCCCCTTGGGAACAGCTGCAAACCAGGCTCTCATTCACCTCTTACTTCATACATGACCAATCACAGCTTTTAAGCAACATTGAGCGCAATGTCCAGAAAGGACATGACCGCTCCTCTCTCAGGGAAGGGAAACATACTTCCATGTACCCAACACAAGCCAGCTATTGTTCTAGTCTCAATATACAATACTATACACACATCCTGATTTATATAGCGCTTTCACAATAGCTGATGCTGTAACAAAGTGTTTAAAAAAATAGTTCGCATAAAGTAAAATAATTTACACAACACAAAATCAAACATGGACAATTGTGCGATCTGAACCAATTTTCCCTTATACGCTAAAATCTCAAATGTTACCTCACTGTTCATCAGCAGACACTTGAAAAGGCTCATATCAAAATTGTATTTTGATTTGTAGGTCAGTTCATTGTTGGTCTTCAATTTGTCTGCTTATCTAATTTTGGTTATGTGTGTTTTTTAACGCAATGCTATAAGCTCAAAACACAGCTTCGTAGGGTAAGTATACCATACATGTTAAATTTAGAACAAAAAAGAGATTGATAATAGTTCTTTTGCTAGGGAAAACAACATCTGATAATATGACTGTGTTACAACACTTGTAGAAATGCATGCAGGCAAATGTTGAGAAACATGTCTTACCTTTTCCATAGAAGAACTTGTGGTAGTAGTAAGCACCAAGGTCAATGTGCTCAATGATGTAGCGCTTGACCTTTTCTCTATGGATGGGCTGACTTTCTCGAGGCACCTCGAGTACAGAGACGCCGGCATTGGTGCAGTGGGAACTTAGTGAGGATTCAAAGGAGCAGCTCTCTGATAGTCCGCTGTAGTTGGCACTATTGGCTCTAGAAAGTGAGATCTTTCTCTCACCTTCACCTCCAATCTCATTGCGAAAGTGCGGGCAGCCCAACACGAGGCTATTGCTCTTTCCGTCCCCCTCATCAGCATCCAAGTTCTCCTTTGGGATCAAGTCTTCCCTGCTGCCTAGTGGTGACTCAAAAAACGCAGAATTTCCACTACTATATCCAATAACTCCAGAATCTGGTCCCGGTAGAACACTGGCCGCAACACCGGATAAGCCTCCGACGGAAGCAGCTGAAGCTCCAGTAGTGGTGTTTTTCCTCTGGCTCAGGTTAGCTCGGCTTGCAACAGCTTCACTAATGTTAAAAAGAACGCTCTGAACATCATAATGAGCAAAGCATTTTTGAAAGCTGAGTGGTCTTCGGTCATCCTCCAGAGAGAGTCTCAAAGCGTCACTTTCACTCTTAATTGTCCGCAATTTCCTAAACAAAGATGTTTCGGAGGACTCTGACTTAAGACGTCTAATGAAGGACTTCTCCCTTTCTCTGCTATAGAGAAGAGCATTGTCTACATAATCATAGCCTGGAACTGTGACAAACTCACCCCTGGCAATTTGGGCTGCTGTCTGTAAACTGGGGGAGAGTGAGGCATCACACCGCAACAACTCTGGAAACCCCAGGGGTGGTACGCTGCGGTGGTCCATGTGATCCACTCTGTAGCCTTTGAGCATGGTAAAAAAGCCGTCCCCACTTAAACCTTGGCGGTCAATCGAGGATGTACTTCCATATTCACGATGTAAAGAGGCACCAGTGTTCGGATTCACAGCTGTCTGGTCGACCACGTCTTCAGAATCAATGTCGCTGATTGTGACATCGCTGTTGCTGCGTTGACGAATAGGGTGAAGGCCTTTCAGTGGTGAGTGGCCAAGGAGGTCACTCAAAGTATACTTCACGTCCGAGTAGTCGACATCCAAACACTCTTGTTCATCTTGTGCAGTTAAGTCCACAGTATGGTCCTGCTGCCCATTCTGAAATATTGGTATCACACTCTGATAGTTTGGCGATGGCCGTCCATCCCATCCATCTTTTCTTGGTGGCCATTCTGTTACCCTGGCCCTTACGCCCATTTTAGGCATGGGTGGATTACCGTTTATTTTGCCGGGACCTTCAAGTTTGCCCTGCATGTTGGAGCCTGGTGGTCCCATGCTACCATTGAGGGTTTTATGCTTTCTGCTAAATAATTCCTCTGACTGCATGCCACTGTGCTATTCTTCTGGGCTTCCCACGACTCCCACAAGGTTTGATTTATTATCCTTCACCGGGTTCAAAATATTCATATCTTGCAAGCAGACTCCTTGAAGAGCGGACGTCCAGGACCCTTCCTCATGATATCACTTGGTGTGCTCAGTGATGGATGAAGGAGGCGGGGCCTCTTTTTTGGGATGCCGTTGTCATACCTCTCAAATGGCAACTGCCACAAAAGTTGGAAAACATCAATTGGATGTGAAGGACAAGCATCTGAGGAGTTTCGAGGCACTGCAAAGTGGAATATTTTCTCACAGCCTGCCGCCAACTCAGAATGACAGCCAGAAGAGGTGGACCTGAAGTGAAGGGACATAATCACAAGGCAAAACATTAACACACACAGCTCATGTGCTGCCACATATTTAACATCACAATGCCAAAATTACTGTTAAGCTGATTGTGTTTTATTGTTATTTTTCTTGTGCAGTTTATTCGGACAAAAGCGTTTACACACTGCTCTGTTTGGATAATATGTAGGGATCCATTTGGACATGTTTGTGTAAATCCATCCATAACATTGCCCCTCAATACCTATCGAAACTCTTCCCATCTTCAAGTCCCATCTCAAAACCCACATATAAATTGCATTTTCTGTGTAGCTCTCTCTCTTGTTTCTATTTATGATTTATATTTTATTTATTGCATTCTGTTTGTGATTGTATTTTATTTATTATAGTGCCTATGCTTGTCTGTGACTGTAAAGTGTCCTTGAGAGCTTTGAAAGACAAAAATATGTCGCGCTTGTTATGATACATGTAACTGCGTTGACATAAAGTTTGTGCACGCTGTTAAAATTTGATTAAATCAAAGGTTGTATTGGTTTTAGAATTTGATATTGTATATCACCCAATGTAGCTGGTTGGAGTATTTGAGAGGTACAATTATGGCCTGATAACTAAACCACACAGAAAGCAATGAAGAGAATTGTAATAACAGGAGGCAGATGTTCAGTTAAAACGTTGACCTGCTAGACATTTACATGCACACAAATATCTGATAATACCTGCAGGATCAAACATGCAAACGACATAGCAGGGATGTTTTTGCATATTGTAACAGTTTTCATCCAGTTTTGCTCGTTGAAGAAAAACAAAACCATTTGAGGTAAATTGAACATGACAAATGTTATAAACAGAAATATATTATGAAACAAAAATTCCTATAGTCTCTGTGCGATAAATATATAAACTCTCTTGAAAAGTGTATCTGAGCTGTTTTCTGTCGGCTAACTAATTGGTCCGATTTGGAAGCAAGAAAACTAGCAAGATAACGAGCATATTAGCAAGGTAAAACTGCAATTGATTGAATTTATGGTTCCAATTAAAATCCATGATAGAGTGAATCTGTAATAACCTAATGTCAAAATTGCAAAGGGATATACCAGACAGCATAGAGTACAACAGATTTGTTCGAAGTAGTGGACTTCAAAGTTAGCATAGTGAAGCAACCCGCTGTGCTGCACACAAATGGAATTGGATTGGATTGGATTTACATTTATTACTCTCACAGATGAGAAATTTATATTTCACAGCAGCAAAGTTGAGAAACGAAGATGAAAGGAAAGAAAAAAGTAGAGAAACAACAGACAGGAGCTGCTGGAAAGGCAGCCACTCTCGCGGCGCCATCCTGAAGCCAAAAGAACAAAAAAAGTAAATAATAAATAATATGACAACACAAAGACAATATGACAACACAAAGACACAGAGAGTCATTCATAATAAACCCCCAATAGAAGTGAAGTAGCTACAAATATAAGTGCTTTTAAATCCAGGTGAAAAACATTGCACCCCACAACTCCAATACCTTTGATCAATGTCTTCTAAACATTAAAAAAAATATTAAGTATTTCTTTTAGTTATTTTAGGAATGCTAATGTTTTGGCTTTCAAATGGTTTTAATTTCCATTTAACATGTTTAAATATGTGCATTTACGCATGGGTGTGTTTGTCAATGAACAATCTTTGCACTTTTTCACTTCTTTGCATTTGAATGTAATCAACTCTAATGTTTATTAAATGCCTCTAGGTGTCATGTCTTTAACTAGGTGAAGCACATTGAGTTGCCTCCCCTCGCCTATAATGAATGGAAATACAAAAATAAAAAAAATAAAACGCCTGAACTTGTCCATCGATAATTATTTTGCTGGAAAGCAAAGCACATTGAAAGTATCGCCTGCCCGCGAATGAATCTGATTTAAGAGGAGTGAGACAAATAGCAGTCATCATTTGCCTGCTTGTCCTTGTTTATGTTGCCATTGAGGGTCAGGACAGGGTGAGGTGGCTTTTATTTCATGTGGGAGACGAGAAACCATAAACCAATGAACACGGTGGTCTATGAATTTATTTCTTTTTGACAGTGATTCATGATTGCAGTTGTACCGCGTCTCCTTCCACCTTCAAGACGCCACACCCGCACCTAATGGAGTATGAGGCAAGAATCATGGTCAGCAGAATGTGTCCAATGCGACTTGAAGGTGGCTATTTTCTTTTCATTCCGTGATGTGAGCGTGTGCTGGAAGAAGGCAGGAGATAGGCAGGCCCCGAAATAATGTACTGTTATTATAGATGTTTAAAACACAAGGGCTAGGTGAAAAACAGGGGGGTGAATGGTGAAATGGGAAAAGAATTGAGAAGTGGTAGACGTAGGGGAAAATGCATGAAGAAAGAATAATGAGTCACAATTTATGTTTTTCCATTTTGCTATTCGATTTAATGTATTATTATTTAGCTTGTTATGTATTATTATTAACTCATTCACCGACATTCACGAATTTATTCGGGAATCGAAAATATGATGTAGAGCACCATTCCCAAATTGGTTTGGGTTTTGTTTTTTCATGCTTGGTTGCCGATACAGTGCTGGCCATGGCCTCTGGCAATGTTTTTTTCTTTTCCACAAGGGGGCAGCATGTCCCTTTTTTCCATGTTAGCGCTTTGTTCCAGCTTCAGCTGTTGTTAAAGCACTATTTCAACCAATATGTATAGATGGCATTGTATTTTGAACAGCCACCCTCATTTCAAGTTCATATAACTCCAGACTCATATAATTTAGGAATTAACTCTTTTTATGTGATGAAAGAAGAGAGTCGAATGTTTCTTACGCTGCATTCAATGTTTACATAGTCCTAAAATTCTATATTCTGTGGGTCCTAGAATTCGAGTGAAAATGACAAAAACCCTGGCACTTGAGTGGACACAGTTTTGCACGTCTGGTAGTGAATGAGTTAAACAGTGTACAAGAAGCGAAAGAGAAGTCCCATACATAGTGGAGCGGTATATTGGTATGACAAATACAACAGCATTTACGTTGTCAGGGGAGCTCCTGAAGTCAAGACTGGATTGAATTTGACCCCTGACGTCCACTGTAACTAGATTGCTGTACAGTGCAGGAGCTTCAAATAGTAGCCAGGTCAGAAAATCAACATATTTTGTTTAAGGCAGTCTTACGATGAAAAAAGGGACTGTTAAAAAGATAAACAGCTTTCCTTATCGCTTTGATTCCATCATTTCGTATTGAGGGAGGACGATAAAAGTTAACAGCCCGGCCTATTTCTCACGGCCTTTCTACTTTAATAATGATAATGTAAAAAAAGGCAGTAACTCGTCTGACACAATGTGAATCGAATCATTGCACTTGTGATTATTCCTGTCGCCAGAAAAGCAGTCATAAAATCCTCCCTAAAAGAGTCCCTAATTTCATTTCCATGCCCTGATGTCAGATATCTTGATTGGTTGTGAGCTAGAATGTAGTCTATCTGATTTGCAGGATCTTAAAATAATCCTCTGACACTGTGGCCTTAGAAATCGAGCACATAATGAAACAGTGACGAAAGTTAACATATTCCCTGCACCATCCTGAGATTAATATTCATCTGTCAGTGATGCACCATTTTCCTTTGCCATAGCAGAACATAATGTCAGCCAGCGCTGACAAACTCCTCATTAATCACTTCGGCATATGCCTAATCAAGAGAATAAGTCACCCATGTTAAATACCAAATACTAAATATAGAATATTGAATATATAACCATTTACCTGTACCTGATTCACTATATGATGAAGTCCATGAGGTGGAAAATTGGTGTAATCATTAACCTGTACTTGCGCCCGTGCACCCATTTTTAACTCATTCAATGCCAGACGATGTGCAAAAATGCGGCCACTCCAGTGCCAGGGTTTTTGTCATTGTCACTTGAATTCCAGGACCCACAAAATATTGAGTTTTAGGACTACATAAACATTCAGTCCGGCATAAGACTCTCTTCTTTCATCAGAAAAAAGAGTTAATTCTTAAGTTCGGAGTAATATGAGGTGGGAGTGGAGGTGTCGGTACAAAAGGTAAATGCTGCCCGTTCGTGGGAAGGAAAAACATTGCCAGATACCATAACCAGCGCTTTATTGGCACCCAAGCATGAAAAAAACACATTCAGGAATGGCGCTATAAGTCATATTTTCAATTCCCGAATAAATTCGTGAATGGCAGTGAATGAGTTAAAATGATCCTATTTATATTTTATATATTTTTATACTGTTTGTCTTGTACTTTCTTCCTTTCATAATTTGGCTGCTGTAAACTGGAAATTTCTTCATTTTGAGAGAGATAAAAGTTTTCTTATCTTACTACATATTAAAGTTATCACACACAAAATCATAACATTGAATTATGGACTTGATTTTTATTATATATTATTTTATTTTAAAAATACTTTGATGGATGATATTTTTATTATCAAATTATCAGCTTTTTGGACCTTCGTTTACAGTACAGTACATATATTTTAAAGCGCTATATGAATCAATGTGTATTGTATTGGATAATGATATCTATTTACGGGCGATAACAGAACGGCCCACATGCATTGAGACCAGTACACCAGTACACAAAAAATGGACACTCCAGTGGTTACTTCCCTGTGGTTTTGATTTACCACGGTCACATTTGTGTGCCTGTGTACACAAATTGCAAGTTTTGAATACTTCTAGGTTACAACGATACGGCTGTCTGCTTACAATGTGGTCACAATGTTACGCCTGAATTATATCTAAAGATGTACGGGGTCTCATTTCAGCATCTCAAATTGCAGGTATTTCTTTCTGTTAGACTAACTGATATCCATGCTTGTCCATTAGTTAAACTCCAAACTGGTGACACAGATAGTGACTGCAAGATATCTTTCAGAATGCCAGTCGAGTAAAAATTACAATTGAGGCGGATAAATATTTGAAATGTTCGATTCTCTGTAATTACGATCTCAGTTAAAGATATAGCATCTTCCCTTGTACCTTTCACCCAAGGATCAAGGTCAAACATGTTTATTTAGCTCCTAATATGCAGTGGGGCTACTTTTAACCCTGAGGTCATCATAGACCTGTGATCATGACCAATTTATTTTAATATAGCTATGTGTATTAAACGTGCCTCTATTCCAAACTGGCAGGAAGTAGATGCCGGCCTCGTCCAAAACGTGTTTTGACCTCCAGATGTGGAGGTCAAGCCTTGATGCAATCATCCTCTCCTCCTACAGCCAAATTAGGGTGCAATGTAGGTTAGAGGCCAAGATGATTACACCAATTTTCCACCTCATGGACTTCATCATATAGTGAAACAGGCAGCACAGCAATGGCAAGCAAATTCCAAGCTGTTCTGTGCTTTTATTATTGGCCTTTGAATGTTTCATGATGACAGGCGATAGCGAGTCAGACATTTGGATGTGTCACAAAATGTTCGTCAAGGCTCGCCAGGAAGGGGAAAATCCAAGTGCAAAGCAAACAAACCCAAGGGCATGTTGCTTGAGCTTCACTGACCATCTGAGTCCTCCATAAAACCACAATCAAAACAATGAGCCACATTCCAAGTCACTCCACAGTTGAATGAGATCACATTCGCACCGCAAACGGTGTTGATTTTTTCACTCCTCTTGGAAGTGATTTCAAACTCCGTGGCGGCTTACATTTAGGTCCTGAATGGAATTAAGAAGTTTCAAATGATGAGGCCAAGTTATATGCCTACTTGATAGTACCAGGTGAAAGTTGTTTCATTTTCTCCTTATTTTCCAGGTCATTTATCTTTTCGTGATTATTATACCACGCAGTAATAATTATTTGTTATAAAACCATTGACACCAGAAGACACACAAATATCCTTCTCAAACTATACACTTTTTTTGTCATGTACGACGGTCATGCAGCCAGACTAACAGATAAATATTGTCTTGAGCCTTATGAAAAGTCACTGACTAGCCCCTGCCCAAACGTTGCCCCCCCCCCCCCCCCCCCCCGGAAAATAACGAGACGAGTGCTTACCCAGCATCTCGGCACACATCAGCTGTGACCCTCATAAACATAGACAGTACCATATTTTCTGGTGTATAAGGCGCACCCCTTGGCCAGCATTGTCTTCAAAAGATGACCCTGCACCTTATACGCAGGTGCAAGGCAGTAAAGTCTCGTTATATCGATATTGGTTATATCGATAGTACCGCTTATTACGATACTATTTCTATGAACGCAAGGAGAAAGTTACATGCACGCAGGATCGGATATATCGATAGTCCGGTTATATCGATATTTTTTCCGACTCCTGAGAATATTGATATAACGAGACTTTACTGTATGTGAAGTCATATTGAGGCACAACAGGTCTCACAACTACTGTTAGCAGCCACTGTAGCACCTTTTAATGTGGTGTGCCTGATATTTGGAAAACATTTATATATTTCTATATAATACGTATTTGGAAAACCTTTGTCACTCATTGAAGGTGCACCTTATGGACCGATACGCCTTAGATATGAAAACACTTTGAAAATACACCACTGATTGAGGGTACGCCTTATACTCCGGTGCGCCTTATACACCAGAAAATATAGTACAGTACGTACTTGTAGTTCCATTAATCGAGTTTCATATCACAATGAGATGACAACCAAGCAATGGTCCCATATTACAGATGTAGGGGGAGTCGTGCGGTCAACATTTCAATCTAGCGCAGGTACAGGACAACAAAAGCTCAGAGTCCAATCTGCTTCCTTGTACTTGGATTAATCTTTCCAAATGCAATGTTTGTATTTTTCAGATGGACTTGTCAGTGTCAGTTAATCCTTTGACAGCGCTCTGTTCT
The DNA here is from genome assembly GCF_051943395.1 of Hippocampus bargibanti. NCBI lineage: Eukaryota > Metazoa > Chordata > Actinopteri > Syngnathiformes > Syngnathidae > Hippocampus > Hippocampus bargibanti. Next base: position 16,603,017 of record NC_142746.1, read on the forward strand.
AAGACGATATAATTACAGAAAAGACAAGCTACCATGGCTTTGTATTTTTAAAAAGTAGTATCTACATGGAAATTCTAACCATAAAAATTACATATCACTGATCTGACAAAAAAGATTTTCCATCATTCCACAGTCTATGAACAACAAAATGCCTTAGTATTTTATATCTTGGTTAATAGAAAATATAGGCCAACAAAAGCACATGTATGTTCTTCTTTCATTTTATGTTAAAAAATACAATAAAATAAAATAAATAGAATAGAATTTAGCTGATATAGCTGGAAACAGTAGACATTCTAGGCCCTTGCTAATAATAGTCAAGCCCAAACTTTTTTTCTGTGTGACAGGTTAACAGCCATATCATCTAACACTAGATTCTTCTTTATGGACAGACCACCAACCATACACCCCTCATGTGCTAGTATGGCCTCCAGGGACAAGCATGGAGATCATAAAGGCTGGTGTGAGTAGAGATGGGTGTCATAGCCTCGAGGAGCGTATGAACACCAGTGAAATTTGTTTCGGGCTTATTGAGTCTGATGATGTCAAGTTGTCTCAATGTGCTACTATTAAACAAATTATTCCAGTCAAGGAGGTCAGGCAAGGTTGTGAATATATAATTCATTAAATTATTATTGTTTTTAATAGTAGGTACGGTTCTCACCTTGAATACACAAACGAGAATACGCTTGTACGTGGATGTGACCGATGTGGACCGATCTGAGAGACGAATTCAACCGTCTATCGCTTTCCTTTCAAAGAATTCTGTGAGGCACAATTGAGAGCAAACGTGTGCCACTTAGGATATGTCCTTCCTCATGCAATCAAGACGGATACACTCAAGGCAAAGACAATAAAAACAAGGAGGAGGATTATATCGATCCATCCCTGGCAAAAACCCAGAACAATCTTTTTCACCTGATGGACTGATGTGCGTGAATCTTATGACCATTTGTATGTGACTATGTCAGAAAGAGGGAAAAAAGGGTAAACATCATTTTTGTGCTATATTTTATATTAACTCATTCACTGACATTCCGGAATTTATTCAGGAATTGAAAATATGACGTAGAGCGCTGTGGTTTGTTCAGGTTTTGTTTTTTCTTGTTAGGGTGTTGATAAAGGGCTGGCTGGACCTCTGCCAATGTTTTTTTTTTCACTTCCACAAGGGGGAAGCGTTTTCCTTTTATCCATGTTAGCACTCTATTTCAGTTTCTGCTTTGTTAAAGCGTTTTATAAACCAATATGTATGTATTGCATTGTATTTTGGACAGCCACCCTCATTTCATGCTCATATAACTCCAGACCCAAATAATTTAGGAATTAACTCTTTTTCTCTGATGAAAGAAGAGAGTCAAATGTTTTTCACGCTGCATTGAATGTTTATGGAGTCCTAAAACTCCATATTCTGTGGGTCTTTCAGTGACAATGACAAAAACCCTGGCACTGGAGTGGACACATGTTTGCACGTCTAGCAGTGAATGCGTTGAAATACGATTCAGTAACTACAGCTTTTCACACATTGCTGAATTGTGTTCCGCCTGTCAGCCAGTACGATCTTTTACCTTATCAATCTTATAAAACACACATTAACCGTTTAGTTACGGGTATACTGTAGAATTCAGCAATGCGTCGATCCCAAGGAGGTACACAGTAAAATCTTGAATACAAACATGACGATGGTAAATATGTTCATCAAACGACAGATCAGTATACAGTATACAGTATATATCAATACAGGTCATTCATCTTTGACAGTATTCATTGGATTGGATTGGATTGGATTTGCCTTTATTAGTCTATTAGTTTATTAGCCATGCGCACAGAAGTGCACCATGACCATCCTCCCCTCTGAAGCCCAAGCAAAACTGCTGTCCACTAGAATCTCTCTGACATGACATTATCTCTTTTGTCATTTTGATATGGTATGTATATATCATATCATTACTCGACATGAGATGACACCCTCTGCAATGTGTGTATTTATACTTGATGATTTAAAGGGAGAGAAGTGGGAGGAAACAAAGCACACACTGACCTTGGTCACCCCCATGACAGATGAAAAACAATAAGCAGACACAATTAACATAAAAAGGGGTCAGAACACAGAATATACACTGACTGTTTCATAATTCCCCTGATGCCTGCTTTCCCTTGTGCACAGTGAGAAAATACCCACTTTGGCTAATGCCCATCCCCAGGTGAACAGACTTATGAGAGAACACCTCAAACAAACAGTAAGCATCTATGCCAGTCTTTCCTCTGGCAAGAGTAAAACAAAAAAAAAACACTGCACGCTCCGTCTAAAAAAAATAATGGCTTGCTGCAGAATCTCGAGGATTAGACAGGAATTTGCACAAAAAGGAAATTGACGGATACGGGAACTCAGCATAAATACAACCAAAACTCTCAGAAAACTTACTGGGATATCTACAGATGGAAACACTGTAACAGTCGGAAGGCACGCTTGAAGAGCTGCACGTTAGGAATTTACTCCTGTTGGCTGTAGCGCAATGCCAAGTTTGCCATTCCGCCAGCCCCTTATACCCCCTCTCCAGGGATCTCGCCACACCTCATAGTTCAATAGTTATGCTCTCAAGCATAAAACTTCAAAAACAAGATATCCGTTTGTTCTTGCTTCAACTTTGTGGTCTGGGCTGGTGGCGATTTCAAATAAGCCCTATAATAAAGGGAATGATATGAACAAGTGTGTGTTTCCTCTGGGTGCTTTTCAGCCAGGAGCAGCTCAATCTAATATGTCCGGTTCAGATGAGTCAAAAGCACATGGGTCACAAGTGATTGGACTCTATTTCATTTGGTTCAGAGAACAGTTAGTATTTACCGAGTTGAAATTACATTCCCACTGCTCGTTTCAAAGTCAGTATCTGTGCTCAATGGTTACACATAGTCGGAAAAAAAGATCTGTTGGGTATAAAGTTGTGTCTTATGTCAGTTACTAGACAGAAAGAATCCTCATATATCCAGTAAAGTGCATACTATTCAGGTTAAAAGAAACAAAAATGTCATTTTGGTGCTGCGCTAAAAACAAGTTTAGTCTTTTGTTCCCCACAGCAAGCATTTTCAATCACAAATGGGATGGATGGGTTGAAAAATAGACTTGAACCTACAAGACAATCTTATTCGGTTCAACCAACCTTGACATGTCCGCCAATAATAACTGATACAAACCATGATGAACATGAGACATTCATTGAGTGCCATCAATTGCTTTTCAGTCATTGAAAAATTGTCAAAATTGTTCATAAAGTAGCCAATCATGCCACTGTACATTGTCAAAGGACACGTTTATTTGTCATCCCTCTTACCGGCTACCTTAACTCATTCACTGCCAGACGTGCATAAATGTGTTCATTCCAGTGCCAGGGTTTTGGTCATTGTCACTTGAATTTCAGGACCCACAGAAAATTAACTTTTAGGACTACACACACATTCAATGCAGTGTAAGATACCTTAGACACTCTACTTTTATCATAGAAAAAGAGTTAATTCCTAAATTATATGGGTCTGAAGTTATATGATCTTGAAATGAGGGCGGCTCTCCAAAATACAATGCTATACATACATATCGGTTTATATAGCACTTTAACAACAGCTGAAGCTGGAACAAAGGGCTAACATGGAAAAAAGGGAAATGCTGCCCCTTTGCGGAAGGCAAAAACATAGCCAGAGGCCATTGCCAGAGCTTTATCGGCACCCAAGCCAGAAAAAACAAAACCCAAACAAATTCGGGAAGGGCGCTCTACATCATATTTTCAATTCCTGAATACATTTGTGAATGGCAGTTGTCGGAAGACAGCAAGCAGGTGGAAAGTCGATAAAAGTTCACTCAGCCAGATGCAGGAAGGGTATTGTGAGTTTTCTTTATTTGAAGTTGATATCAGTTTTTGGCAGACCCCAGGTAACACTGCTCTCCAGGTTGTCCTTTGTCCCTCTTCTTCCTCCTCGAAGTGACTCGCTCAGTCTGGCTTTAAAGGTGCTTCACCTGAGCTTCTGGCCAATCGGGTCCCAGCGGCAATTGGCCATTCCCAGGTGGTTGCAATCACCTTCTCAGAGTTAATTAGTGGTCGCCCAACTCAACTGTTTTGGATGGGGAGAAATGCGCACCTTTCTCCCATCCAAAATCCATGAAACACAAAATTATTTAACATTTCTTTTAGCATCATGACAGCAGTGAATGACTTAATACGAAGTGGGATTGAAATAATTTCTCTTATAAACTGCAACAAGTGGCATTCCAACATTGTCTGTCATAGAAAACCCAACTAGTTAAAATAAACAATGGCAATTCCGACACCTGTTACCAAAGGTTGTACCCATAATTCAACCAAAAACACATTTAGACGTCATATTCATGTTGATAAGGCAGATCAGTGCAATTAAAAGGCGAATGCTAGTAGTTTGTCTTTCAAATTAGCTCAAGAGTAGATGCTGTGAGCAATGGGGAGCACCAAACCCCTTCCTGGCCTGATTGAAAAAGGGAGTCTCCTTCCCATTTGGTCAGCCAGCTGGCTATCTGCCCGGCCGCCTGCCAGGCAGCACATTGTCATTGTTCAATAGTTGTTTCAAAGGGAGCCGGGAATTAAAACGGACAGAACAACAGATTGTTCTTGTTTATTCACGAGGACAAAGTATACTGCTGCCACATCAAGAGCCGTTAATGATTATTACCGACCCTTGTATTATACATCAAACATGTATCTGTATGTAGTTATGACATATATTTCCATATAATATTACACATATATGTATACATTTTATCATATATTGGTCATAAATCTTTGGATATAAGACTAAATATATTGTGTAAAATAAAATGTAATCTACATTATTATTATGGTTATTTATAAATTTAAAAATACATATATTTTGCACTATATAATTGCATATATTACACCTTACTTTTTAATACATATATTGCACTATATGAAAAGCGGCAACCATTTGTAATTTTGTAATATATTACAATATCCTGTGACTGTAAAGTGTCCTTGAGAGTTTTGAAAGGCGTTTAGAAATAAAATTTGTGATTATTATTATTATTATTATTATTATTATTATTATTATTATTATTATTATATTGTGAACAATATATAATATATTTTACAATAATGTATTGACAATATATAATAAATGAATGTATAACATAACATATATGGGGAAATGACATTGAACACAATATATTCTAATATTTCCAGTTATGTTTTTTGAAAATAGTTTTTTGTTTCCTAAGGGAAACCACAGTGGGTGACGAAGTGAGAGGCCTAAAGTCTTCTAATAAATCAACACAAACTCTCGGAGAAGTTACAATAATTGTGATAGCCACACCAGGTGTGCATCACAGTCATATAATGTTAAATGTCAAGACTTTGAAGCAGGTATTTTTGCTTTTGTATCACAACTAAGACCCCCATGGATAGTTTTTGTTACACCCCCTGTTTATTCACTTCTTGCAGGATGCGCTTCCTGTATGTTCACAACAGAAGGAGACTATGTTCATCTTAGACTGATCCGGCAAGGCCCCCCGTAAACAGAAAGCACAGCTCAGTGGCCCCACTCCAAAAGGGACCATCTGTCCCCCTGAAGTGGGGGGCTAGCCACAACAACCTTCACTCCAATGGGAAGACAGAGAGAAACATACAAGTTTTGATTTGGCCTGGTGGGTCTCTGGAATAAGACCACTATCTATTTCAATCTGCAGACATCTCCCCTTCTGCTGATCCCCAGCCGCCCGCTGCCCACCCAGCTACTTCCATAATGACAGCCTGTCAGCAGTGCACTCCCCGGGAAGTAGTGAGAAGAAAAAAATAATCCAACAAGGACAGAAATGCACGGTGTGAAAATGGCAGTCTCGTTTTGCAAATAGGGTAAGTTGTCAAAATAATAACTTCTTTTAAACATTATCACACATCTATATTTTGTATTGTTGATTAGACTGGTGCATATATATTCGATTCATGGCCCTACACTTCAGCAACAATAGTGGCTGCACTTGCAAGGCAAGTGGTGCACAAATGATGAAGCAAATTACCCAGAACTAAATTGCACTGCCCTGGTTGACCCGCACTGTACTAACTAAAGGCCAACGTTGACCACTGGATCAGCATGAAAAGACAGCATTTCTTGAGCCATCAGCTAAACTTTAGGTTGCCGAATTATATACTATTGTATATGAATTTATCCTGATCAATTTGATAAGGGTACATATTACACAAAATAACTAATCAACCCATTACTTATTTTGTAAATTGGGTGCAAGAAAGTATTCATTTCTCTTCATTCAATGCCGACAGACGGAAGTTTGAAGAACAACATGAGGTCAGGTTTGCCAAGCGGAGCGAATACAGCAGTTCAGAACAGAGAGATTACCCCACCCCCCAACACCACGCAATGTAAATTTAGCCAACGGCTAATGCCTGTCACCTAAAATAAACTAACAAAGAAACAATAAACACATAAACAAACAAATAAATAAACACACACACACACACATACATAAATAAACAAACACATAACAATAGAAATAAAATGTATTATTATTATTATTATTATTATTATTATAGTAGTAGTAGTGGTAGTAGTAGTAAATAAATAAATAAATAAATAAATACACACATACATTAATACATAAAATGTATTATTATTGTGACATAAATAAATAAGTAAATAAATAAATCTCACTGCCATTTCATCACGTGTAGATTGAAATATACTGTATTATTTATAGAATTCAAAAAGACAACCATTAATATACTGTATGGTCGAGTGAGTTGAGATTATTGCCTTCCACAAAAAAAAAGGTTAGCACTACAACTGAAAAGTGCTCAAGAACAAAACAAAAATTCTAAAGAATGACAATGGTCTATTCTGCACATTCAGTCTGCATTGTATAATAAAACAAAAATGCATTTGAGGTAGACAGATATCAAACCATACACATACCTCATAACGGCTGAATCATAATGATGCCAAGTCATTTTCTTTTTAACGGCTGTTATTTTCTTTTTTCACTTTACCTGGTGTTGTTGACATAAACCTGGCAACTTTAAGAGATAGAATTCAGCCCTCAGGTCACAAGCTGAAAGCTCCGACACTGACAATAGTGTAAGTTTAGTCAAGTGGAAAATGTGAAGGGAAGAGAGGTGGACACAAGTGAGCACAGATGTGGATGAATCACATGTATTAACCACGTAAGAGCTTCCTGTGTTGCCTCTGTCAAAACACATATACTTGTTTGACATGAAATTACTCATTATCTATTTTTATTGCTTTACTTTGTTTGCTTGCCTTTAATTTTTTTGTTTGTAAATACTTTTAAAAGCTATACTTCTAATTAAATGACGAACACTGGGGTGCCTCGCATATAAAATGCATTACATAGATTTATATACAGTACGAGTAAATAAACCTGCCTTGCCTCACCGATAAACATCTGTGAGCACTGAACGAAAGCCAGGGTAGATGAGTATTTAGACCTCTACAGTGAAGACAAGTGGATCCCAATGATGGGCCGTCAGGGCCTGCAATGCCTTTTATGCTGGCCTAAAAATATCTGAATCACAAACTGACGTTAATTATATTTTGTCCATGAATTCTTATAAAATAATTCCAAGTTGTCATTCAGCTTCCTTTCATTGCTTTTCCCCTGTTGTGCAGCTTCCTTGTGTGGGTTTTCGTATTTAATCATTTAACCAATTACATTTCAGCCATCGTTTGTTACTAGGGTCAAAAATTTACCTGGACGCCTGCTCGCAAGCCTGGGTAACGTCAGCGTTATCGCAAACTATGATTGGCTCGTCACCAGTCAATCATAGCCGCTAGTGACAAGAGCATACTGGCTAGAGCTAGAAACCACACAGCGAGCTGGATAAGCAAATACATTGTTGTGTTGATTTAATTACGGTTTTGTCAAGCCACAATGGCTGAAGAAGGAGAATAAATGGATTTAGTTTCAGATGTACTGTTAAAGACATTTTCAAGACGGACTTTTCAAGAAAAAATGACATCATTAAGAAAAGTCGGATAACTCTGAATATGTCAGAAAATAGCAAATAATGTTGCAATTTTATGAAGTTATTATTGATGCTTCGTCATTCTGTTATTCAATCTTCTCTTCGGTGAGAGTGACTTCTCACCCCATATCATGAATCCACATGTTGATGGTAAAAACTCGGAACAGTTAAATGACAGTATTTCTTTCTTCACAAGTTATTTCCTGGCTAACGAATCCTCTCATAAAACACACCACACTTTTTATTTACAGTTGCAGCTGTGGATCAATTCAGACGTAGCACTATTGAAGGCCCAGGGGTGATATCCACGGCCCGCCACTAGTGGATACTAATAGTTCACTCACCAGCATACAAGCCATAAATCTCTAGAGGTGATGATGTAAATATCTGTAAGCCACCAAGATAATGAAAACACAGCACACAAGATTTTATCTCAGCATTAAATCCATCAGGCACTTGTTGAGAATAAACCACCCAAAAAACACACTGGGGAAAGGAATCTTCAAACCAAAAGACAGGTTTAAAAAAAAAGACTTGAACGCTCGTCTGGTAATTACAAAATAGTGTGTCTCCAAAGTTTGGGAGGGTAAATGTAATTAAGGGCAAGTCTGGCAACCATCAGGGAGTCAATTTGGTGAACTGCATACAGCTGCGACTTAATGCACACAAGTCTCGACCTCCCTCTGTGACAAAGCCACCAACAGCTGAATGACACGTTACCATTAGCATATGTGAAAGAAAGTAGCTCGCTGCCTTGTGTGGGGGCAGATACACTGTTGGCCTTGTCTGGAAATGGGTATGTGTGTCTACGTATATGTGTATGTGTGTGTTTGTGTGCATGTGTGTATTTGTGTGTGTAGGGTGGTGACATTCAGGGAGCCTCTACCTGACAGGAAGGACGGAAAGAGAAAGTACTGTTTTCTTGAGGAAAGATTCATGAATAATGCCAGTGACCTTCAAAATTCTTTTTGACAGCTGACATTTCAAGTTAAAGAAAATGGAGAAAGCCACATGTGCCACTTTATGTGAACAATAACCTTGTGAGAAGTGGAACATTTCAATTCATTACGATTTGGATGAAAACCCGCAATCCAGATTGCCTTTCACTTACAGCAGCGAATCATAATACATAATTGGGTTTTAGTGTGCTGGGGGTGGGGGAACAGTAAAATTTGAACTACTTCCTCATGATTGTTTTGCTCCGTCTCTGACTGGTTGGAGGCGGGAGCATGAAATAGCAGGAAATGACAGTCTTTCATCTAGTTGAATGAATGAATGGCAGCAAGTACGCATCTTTGTGCCACATTCTGCTTTGATCCAGCCTCTGGAGACATGTTCCCAGCTCTGATTTGAGTGAATGTGAAGGAAGGAAGGAGTTTTATGAGAGGAGTGGAAAGCCCTAAGAGGTAACACTTAAAGTTTCTTGTCACTGCCTCGTACCAGACAAACAAACTCTAGATCACCCTGCGCACATGCACCAGATACTTTAAAGGAACATACAAACTCGAGAATACCAGTGGCAGACCGTCAAGCCTTCTCTACTGTCCTAAAATATCGAATCTCAGACTGATGTTAATTATATTTTGTCCATGAATTCTTATTAAATAATTCCAAATTGTCTTTCAGCTACCTTTCATTACTTTTCCGCTGTTGCACTTGCAGACGTGTGTTTTCGTATTTAATAATTTAACCAATCACATTTCAGCCATCATTTGTTACTAGGGTCAGAAATCTACCTACACATTCATAATCAGTTCAGTTTTCACAAACTAGTCACTAGCCAATCATAGTATCACTCGCCACTGGTGATAAGAGCATACTGGCCAGAGCTAGCACACTTTATCAGTAGCGAGTTGCATAAGCAAATATTGTATTGTGTTGATTTAATAGCGGTTTTGTCAACCCACAATGGCTGAAGGATGAGAAGAAATGGATTTGTTTGCAGATTTACTGTTCAAGCTATTTTTAAGACGGACTTTTCAAGAAAAGTCAGACATTAAAAAAGGTCGGACTAGCAAAAATAGCACATAATGTTGCAATCTTATGAGGTTATTATTGATTCTTTGCCATCATTCGCCAATCATTTTCTCTGTGGTGTGAAAGAGCGACTTCTCACCCTGTATCATGAATCTACACGTTGATGGTAAAACCAAACAATTTAATGACAGTATTTCTTTCTTCACAAGTTATTTCCTGGCTAACTGTACCCTCTAGTGCAGTACAGGACGTACAGTAAATCGCAGCACACTTTTTTACCGTGGCAGCTACTGAAGTCCGAGGAGTGATATGCACGGCCCGCCACTGGAGAATACTGATTGGCTACCACGACTTGGGCAACTGAGATTTACACAAACATAATTTTACTGTGACATTGAGGGCTACATTAATTAACACACAGAATTTACATAATCGGGGTTCATTTTTCACACGTTTTGTCTAAATACTACGAAAACAGCTGTAATGAAAACAGGGTGAGACAAAATATCATAAAATGCACACATCCGTCAATAAAATAAGCATCATGATGGATATTCACTCATGAGGACCATATTTAAATCAGTTACCATTCATTATCTTTGAGAAGTTTTGGAGAAGCAATGAATCTTTTTGTCGACAGCGGGGTCAAAGAAAGAGAATATGGTTGTGTGGAAGTCATTGAGGGTTGCTTTACAATTGCGCCGCTTAAACAGGTTGAACTGCATAATGGGGCAAGGAACAAAGAATTGAGGCTGATTGCTTCCGCCGGGGTCCATTCAATGATTTACAGAGAACCAAAGACACCTGTATCCGCCGCCATTGAGTATGAGTGACGCTAGGCAGGAATGTGATGTATTTGCCGTCTAGTATTTTTAGTCCTGCTGATAACAGCATGCGGCGGAAGGACATGGTTCTCCCTAGTTATGCGGAGTGGTTGAAGGAAATGGCATTTTAAAGGAAATTGCATTTTTTTCCAGCTGAGAAGTTGAACAGCTGGCAAAAAACAACCAGGACACGGTCACTCCTGTCCATTCCCTCATCCACTGTAAATTTTGTTTGGATTCAGCGGGGTGGGGAGGGGGTCTAAGCCGCTACCACTTTCCTCCATTCTGCCATTGTGCTCAAGAGAGCATAAAAGGCAAGTGGGCTGTGGGCACAGGGTGAAGCGGTGGAGGGTAAACAGTCCCTCGATCATGTTGCTAGGCAACTTTTTTATTTTGGCCATGAGTGACAGCAGACATCCTTTATGAACAAAGACATAAGTAAAGGGGGAGAGTGGAGCAGGGTTGTACGATGAAATATATGCACTCACTGAACACAACCATCGGTGCACTTGTACAATGTAATAAGATGTAATATAGGACTATTGTCTAAAATTAGACTTTACACATACAATTATACTTATCCTATCGATGAAAAGGTTTCTTCAGCTGTCATCTGTACTTCTTTGAAGGTGCCGGACGTTTCGGTCATCCGAAAAGCTTCGTCAGCGAAATAAAATTTTGCTGGTAGCTCTGGCCCTACACACTGTAGATAATAATAATAATAATAATAATAATAATAATAATACATTTCATGTATAAGCGACTTTCAAAACTCTCAAGGACACTTTACAGTCACAGGATATATATCCCTAATGTCCAAAGGTGGTGGTGCCAGACCTCTGGTCCCTGCTCTTAGGTTGGGGGGAGCAGATTACTTCTTTTGTATTGACTCATTAATGTCTATGACTAGCCCTGATTGCCCCATTCACCCTGGTATCACCTCATCAGCATGGTAACGATCTAAGTGGTCTGTTGTAAGCACGATCCAAATTGAATCTCACACCACCACAGCGATTTAGTGAAGGGTTTTGCTGTTTTATAAAAATAGCTTCTTTTACTCCCCTTTCAAATTATCTATTTTCTTTAGCTAAGATTTTGACCTCACTGTCGTCTAGTTTACAGATATATAGAAGTGAATGTGCGATTGTGAGAGGTGTTAAAAAATACATCGCCTCCCCCATGTACTGTAAAATAACGTATCAAAGCTACGTATCTTTGTTTGTAATGAAATGCCACACCATTGTGGACAATCACATTGGTTGTGAAAGTGCAGGACACATCAATTATCACACATGTGGAACAAAAAAAAAGTCGGGACCAGGAAATGATGATTGAAAATAAATTGCAAATGATGAGGAACAGAAGAGGAAAGTAATTAGAAATTGCCAAATGAAAACACACATTCAAAAACACTTTCTCTTCACTTTGTTTCACATAATCACGTGTGAGGTTGAAAAGGCGTGGTCACTGGTTTGTCCCAGTCAACTTGGCATGACTAGAGAAAAACATCTGTTCATAGTTTGGGCAATTATTCCAATGCCATATTCAGGATTCATCCATGCCAATATGCTTGTGTATATCGGTTCACAGTTCAACACATGTTTAATATCAGTTGAAAACCCATGAGAAGAAGTGGGTCTGAAACAGTCACCTAAACAAACGTTGGCATTAATTAGCAGACATCAATCCCTGCTGACATTTGAATAGCATAAATGCCATGCCTCATCAGTCAAGACGATTAGATTTCCCTCCATCCATTTCCCTCGATCCGCTTCATCTTAACAAAATCTGTGAAACTGCACAGAAATGTGTTTCGGGTGTGACCGATATAAGGGGACCAATTTAATTCCGGAAACACACCATTCGACAACACGTCGTGTTGTGTGTCCGTGCATGTCACTTCACGGATGCATTCCATTGATATTAGATCATGTTTTGTCACGTGAACGTCTACATTAAAAGATCAGACTTGATGAAAGAATCAGAACTCAACGTCATATGGTGCAAAGAGGACCTAGTCTTGGACTCAAGTCAACTTGAGTCACTGTTTTAACAACGTGTGATTTTACTTGACATCCAAAACACTTGAGGCTTGACCGGGACTCAGGCTTGACTTTATTGTTCATGATCTATGTTCAGTTGAAAGATAACATGAAATTAATTCATAATAGGTGCTATGCAGATGCAAACTTCTGATGGTACTGTAATTATTGGAAGATTTGCCAGTCAGTCTGGAAATCGAACCATCGTGATTACCAATTGCTTCCCTGCTTTGGCTAAGTACTCCCTCTAATAAACTGAAACATAAAAGGTACGTTGAATTTACTTCATTTTATTTCATTGGGTGGTTGCATACAATAAAGTCATCTGGATCCAGATACATTTTTGAAGTAGACTACTGTACAAATCTAAATGTGCAGTTGAAAATGTTTAAACCACAGTGCATGAAGATTAAGAATAAGAAAAACTTTATTTGTCTCACAATAGAGCAATTCCCAATTTGCAGCAGCAAAGTTATGAAAGGGCCATTGAGCACATGTACTGGCCAGAGCTCAACAATAATGCCTGAAGGGCCAAATGGAGATAGGGAAGAGTGGATGGAAGGAAATGGCCAGAGTTATTTCCATTCCCCGGCCTGTTTATGGAAACGCGATGGGAGTGAGCCTCGGTTCTCAAGGAATAGGATAACGATTTGGCAAGGGAGTAAGTTAGAAGCTGAAGTAGAGTGTGGGTGAAAAAGGAAGGAGTGGCTAAAGAAATACTCCTCTGAGTAGTTTTCTGTTGAAAAGACCATGCTCTGTGTGTGTCCTGCATTGTTGAGCTCTCCTTCGGGCAAAGGCCACAAAAGCCTCCATTTATCTCCCCCGAGAGCATCCAGCCTGATTGAAAAAAGGGCCGTGAAAGGCGAGCAACCATTACATATGCCAAGGTGACATGGCTTTTCCCTTGTTAACACTTAAATATAGCATCCAGAGTCCACACAACACAGTCCTCATCGCCGTGAGGGATTACTCTGCTGACATACCGTCAAAAAGAAGGAGTACATCTGTTCCTGAGATATTTGCATTTCTTTGGCTAAGATCACAATGCACCACTTGACTTGATGGCAAGCGAACATTCTCAGTCAGGCGTGAGAAACCCACCCCATCAATGAGGCCTTTTCCCACCCTTCGGTTTCTTTAGCCGGTGTTAACAGCACATCGCAAGGAGCAGCTTGCACAAAATGCGATCTGTCAGCCTTGAGACAGACCGGACCAGTTTGCCATGATTGGCTCTCATCAATTCCTATTTACTCTCTGTTCTCTCGTGGCAGAATGGGGACCAAGTGCCATTTTAGGACAGTGCAATGTGGGCTATTCAGCAATCTGCAGCTCTAATTGCAGAGTGTGAGGAATTCTCTACAACTCCAGCAATGAGGCCCAACAGCTGCAGCTGGCATGGCATGCGGTGGGTGTGTTAAAGTGAGGTTTGGCTTCTGAAAGGGTGTCAAAGACTAATCCCCCATTGGGAGCCACCCACACCTACGCACACGAACGCTCTCAAGCGATCGCACCAAGTTCCTAATTAGAACGTGCATAGGACCAACAACAACCTCCTGTATATTACAGATTCTTTGAAGGGGAAATTTAGCTTTTACACCTTTTTCATGTCCTGCGACTTGAGAAAATGTCTTCAGATGCCTTTACACCTCTGACAAAAGTAGTGCATTGAGTGATAAACCACAACGATGGGCATATCCAATTAGTGAATCCCTTACTATAAAATGTTAGTTGCCTAATTCAATTATTTAACAAAGTCAGATGTTTTTCAGGAAATTATTCCTCCATACTTCCAATGAAAATACAGTAAAGTCTCGTTATATCGATATTCAAGGGAGTCCGAAAAAATATCGATATAACCGGGACTATCGATATATCCGACCCTGTTTGCATGTAATTTTCTCCGTGCGTGCATAGAAATAGTATCGATATAACCGGGACTATCGATATATCCGATATCGATATAACGAGACTTTACTGTATTGAGAAACAATACCCTGTCTCAATAACAAAAGATGACTAAGGCAGTTATGGTAATTCCTGTGACGATATGCAAACAGGTCCTCATGAATATGCGTTGTACCTCCAGACTACACACATATCGCACTAGACACCATCCACCATCCTTCCATTATCTGCCGCTTATCCGAGGTTGTGTCGCAGGGGCAGCAGCTTCAATAGGGAAACCCAGACTTCAATCTCCCCATTCACTTCTTCCAGCTCTTCCTGACAGATCCCGAGGCATTCAAAGGCCAACTGGGTGACGTAGACTCCCCAGCGTGTCCTGGATCGTCCCTGGGGTCTTCTGCCAGTGAGGCATGCTCGGTACACCTCGCCAGGGAGGCGTCCGGGAGGCCTCCTAATCAGATGCATCCTAATCAGATGCCCGAGCCACCTCGTGACCATAAATGAGGGTTGGGACGTAGATCGACCATTAAATTGAGAGCTTCACCTTTTGGCTAAGCTCCTTCTTCACCAGGACAGATCAGTACAAAGTCCGCATCACAGCAGATGCCACACCGATCCGCCTGTCGATCTCTCGCTCCCTTATAAGCTCATTCGTGAACCAGACTACTAGACACGTACTTAAACTCCTCTACTTGGGGCAAGATCTCGACCTAACCGACCCGGAGAGGGCACTCCACCCTTTTCCGACTGAGAACCGTTGTCTCAGATTTGGAGGTGTTGATTCTCATCCCAACCGTTTCACATTTAGATGTGAAACCCTCCACCAGTCAAGAAAATACTTAACTACAAAATGGACTTTCCTCGGACTAACTCATAACTAACTGATTTGTCTTTTTTTAATGTAGTGGCACATTCTATGTGAATGTTCTGAATTCCCACTTCACTGACAGTACCCTGATGAGTAGATTATTTCTCAAATTGTTGTATCAAAGCAGGGCTCAATGGAGATGCGACTCAATTTCCTATAACTCACGTCATGTTCTTCGACAGATTATGAACTAAGACTGCTCTTCTTTTCCTTTCGGCTTTTCCCTTGACGGGGTCGCCACAGCGAATCAGTAACCTCCATCTTCAGAGGTATGATACGCATGTTTGCTTTTACGTCGGATGCCCTTCCTGACATTTTAAACAGCACCTCTGCTGGCTGTAGCAAAGTACTGCATTTTGTTTCTCAACAATTATTTCGTCTATCAAAAATGCTTATGGAAATCGAGCACCTGATTATGCTGTCTACATTAGGCTTTGGAAGCTTGGAAACACTTTGACCGGGGATGAAGTGCAAAGAAATGAATTCAACATGTACAGTACATGTGTGTGAATTTTATCTTAGAAGGCAGCTATTACTGGAGAAATAGACAGCGAGACAAGACCACAAAACCATTCGTCGACCATAAAAGGTGCATCGGAGACGAATTCAAGTGAATGTGCTTGTTCTTTTCTTCCTCTCCGGTTAACACAGTGCACATCCCCATCCTCCTCTTCCTGAAGGTTTAAATGAGTAAAATGTCTCGAGAGATGAGTGCAGATGCATTCAATCCATCCACAAAGAGGCAAGTGAAATGATGTGACCTGACGTGAGGCCCCCCCCAAGTGATTGAGGAACCTTTAACCTTGAGAACTGACCAATACTGATCTTATGAGAAGAATATTTGAGGCGGGGAGGAGAGCAATATAAATTGAGGAGATATTAAAAACTGTGCGGCCCCAGCACCCCTGGAACAGGTGTAAAAGGCATGGTTCTATTCTATATAAACATCTCTTTTCACAAGACTCCTCCTTGCAGTAGCATTTGTCAGCCTTGTATCTCTAAGGAGACCTCACTTGTGGAACATTCATTCAGGTAAGAATTATGTTTAATGGGCAATTCGGGTTCATTGAGTGGATGTGACCTCACATGACAAAAAGATGAAAATAAGGGCCCTAATTATTTCTTTTTTTTAACAAAAGCTTTCATAGGAAGCACTCCTTTGTTATTTTTTTTGGTGGGGTGGAGCATGTACAAAAGAAATTGGACGCAGCTTGGTTATCAGCAAATTTAACATTAAAATCTCTCTTTTGCTTTCTATATATTTCATACAGTCCTTTTTTGCATACCCTTGGATTCTATGGGTATTATAATGTTGTTTTCAATTCCACGCTTCATATTTATTTATTTATTATTCATAAGAATGTGAAAAGTAGAACAAATTGAAACTGAACAAAGTAAAGAAATTCCCGATGCAAATGTCAACAGGATCTTATCTTCTTACTCATGGAAATAGTTACTAAACAATTGCTCATAAGCGTTTTCTGTTTTGTTTTTTTAAACAAGGCCCCTGACATGTATGTATTTGATTTAAAATTAACACAGTAAACATATACAGTAAAGTCTCGTTATATCGATATTCAAGGGAGTCTGAAAAAATATCGATATAACCGGGACTATCGATATATCCGACCCTGTTTGCATGTAATTTTCTCCGTGCGTGCATAGAAATAGTATCGATATAACCGGGACTATCGATATATCCGATATCGATATAACGAGACTTTACTGTACATAAAATTGCTGCCATTCATGCAGTCAAGAAAGCCATTTTCCAGTGCTCGGTTTGAACCTTTTCCATGGAGTAGCTCACAGTGTCTTAAATGTGAGTGCCTTTCAGTGTCAATTAAACATAATGACAGGAAATAATTAACAAAGACTCAAACTTCTCTTTATACCCTCATCCAAAGTCAAACGTCTCCAGCACTTTTTAAAAATGAATTATATATAATTAACCCATTATGTGTTAGCGGCTAACAATGAAATTCTTCACATGCATTTGACAAACTACATTTCAACATTTTTTTGGGAGATTTGGTGGTAAATTAGGAGCTTCCACATTGGTGTGTTTGAAGAGTCTGCAACAGTGACAGCACAATAGAAAGAAAAATCCTACTTTGACCTCTGATGTTTGCATGCTCTGCTCAATTGCAGATGCCGAGACTTTGTCAGCTTGATGTGGTTATACAGCTGCTCCCGTGGTCCTTTTCAAAGCACCTGGCTGAGCATGCTGCATTGTGAACTGTATGTGGCCTTTCAGTCCTGTTTATATTGCAGCGAGGTTCCACAGGCGACCAGTTAGAAAAAAAATACCTCATCAAGGAACACACAGAAGCTGTAGTTTTGTAATGAGTGGTTGGAATGAAGAAAATGTTCTACCCCTGGTTGCTCCGTGATCATCTCGATCTCATCATTCTGTTGGTGACAGTTCCTTGGAATGTACTGACACTTCTTTCAAACCATGTTCATCATTTAAAACATAGTTTGTGGTGTCAGAAGTTACCCTCCCCTCCCCCGGCTCTGCATCAAACCCGATTCCCACCCACTGAGTGAAACATCCAAATGTCCACACCAGATTTGAATACACTTTTTAGAAGGGGGGGGGGGGGGGGGGGGGTAGACAACAGTTGCTGATGTGGCCATATTTTCAGAAACCGGAGGTATGTGTGTGTGTGTGTGGGGGGGGGGGGGGGGGGTATTAAATCATTCACTGCCATTCCAGAATTTATTTGGGAATTGAAAATATGACGCAGAGCGCCATTCCTGAATTTGTTCGTTTTTTTGTCCTTCTTTGGGTGCCAATGAAGCGCCGGCCAGACCTCTGGCAATGTTTTTTCCCTTCCACAGGGGGGCAGCTGTTGTTAAAGCGCTATATAAACCAATATGTATGCATTGCATTGTATTTTGGACAGCCACCCTCAGGAACTAACTCGTTTTCTTTCTGATGTATTGAATGCCGTATTGAAACGCTGTATTGAATTTTTATGTATGTATTGCATTGTATTTTGGACAGCCACCGCTATTTCAACCTCAGATAACTCCAGTCCTGTATCATTTAGGAATTAACTTTTTTTTTGCATTTGACTAAAATATCATACTGCATGTTTTGGGTATTTTAGATGCTATAAAACGTTTTTTCTGGTGTCAGTTAAAAAACATAAAAGTGACGTCGGTTGTCCTTTAAATGCTCATAGACAGGGACACGTTCATATGATTATTACATTTCATGTCGTTGTCTTGCATACATTGAGAAGAGGGATCAGGCAGAGAGCCATTGACTGTATTGGCTGCTCCATAACAGAGCCCTTTTTTGCAACATGGGGGAGGAACTAAGAACATCAAATCTACTCTTGTCTGTCAGCGAAGTATGTACGTCTACATTTTTTTAGCTAGTTGAAACACAGATTCAAGTTAACCCAAAGATTCATGACTGGTCCTTGGACTTTGTAGCTCCTCCAGGTTAATGACTAGTAAACGGCTTATTCACTCCATTGTTGTTGTGGAATACACATAAAGACAAAACATGGTGGGAGGGTCAGCTACTTCCAGAGGCCTTTCCCTCCTCCAACATTCCTGATACGGACATTAATGAGTCCTTCAAGGACGCAGACGTGTAGGTAATTAATCTTGGCAGGACACACTTCCTTCCACCTTCTCAAATACGTAATGTGTAAGTGTGGCATCTCTTGGAGTGACATTGTGAAAATACTGACCTGGAATACAAAGAATGCTCAAAACTTCAAACTTAAGGCATTTTACCCACTGACCAATTCAGTTTTTTCCCTTTTTTTTTGGGGTGGGGGGGGGTGTTACAGGGCTGCTGAATTAGAAGTTTTTACGGGTTTGTCCAGCAGTAAAAAAAGCCCTAAAATGACTTTATTTTCCCATTTGGTTATAAGTAATGCACTTTCCAGCTTTATATAATGGACCATCTGTTGAATGAGAGTTTGGACAAAAAAATGTCATACTTTAAAAAGATTGTGCTGTTAAAATATCATTTAAGCTGATTGCTGTGGCAAGATGGCAAAAAAAGTAAAAATGGTGCAAATTCATATGTTGATGCTTACTGAACATCCTCAAATTGTGGTTTCTGCACAAAAAGACTGAGTTAATCGCTGGATGTGTTGCCGACCTGAATAAATAAATGCTTCCCATTAAAGGACAACCGACGTCACTATTTTGTTTCTTAACTGACATCAGAAAAACGTTTTATAGCATCTAAAATACCCAAAACACGCAGTATGATATATTTATTCAAATGCAAAACACCAATAAAAATGACTTAAAGTGTCCAAAATCTGCAAATTATTGAGCTGCGAATTGGGCATTTTCATAAAGTCCCACCCCTAGTTTGTGACGTCACGCCAAGACGTCTTGCATTGCTTGAGAATCAAAACAATGGCTTCAGATTCGGAGAATATGCTTTCTTGTTACACATCCAGTTATGAATATGATTCAAATAGTTCCGAAGAGGAAAGCATACATGTTTGCAATCGATTAAAGAATTTATTCCATGCCATTTTGAGGCAACATTGGGGAGAAACGATCACAAGAAAAGAGGCACAAAATGGCGACCTCCTGTGGCCACCTCCGTTTCCACAGGCTGATAAATTCCTTATATGGAGCTTGGACACCCTCTTATGGTGGCTTTTGGGTGCAACACAAGGTTTTCAGACCAAGCAATACAGCAAAATACATTGACGTGATGGAAGGACTGCTACAATGTGTCTTTTTTTTTCGGTCAGGGGGCGTTCCTTTAGTGACGTCACGTACGGACTCGTCACCAACTTAAAAACAAGACTTCCTGAATATTCAGTGCGAGTCTTAAAACGTAAAATATAGCTATATGCGGTGTAATCTTTTTAAAATACGCTCAGTAGAAGTCATTTGAAGCCATTTTACAAATTATGGACACAACTTGTCCGGAGACTTCGGTTGTCCTTTAAATTGTCAATGCCAGTCGGAACCAGTAACTTCAAATGAAAAGGGGTAAATGGCCATCTGACATTTTTTTTTTTTTTTTGCTGGCATAGACACCTTCACCCAACACCACCAGTGAGTGTATCTATGATGTGAATGTCATAGTAAATAGGAGAAGCAAAATATATTTTGTGTGGAAAGTGTGGCCCTATATAAAGTGGGCTGGAGTTGAATAATACAGCTGTTATTTTTCTTACGTTTTTCTGTAGTGTTTCTGTAGTGCTGTTCTGCTTTGTGTGCAACACTATCGGGAACGTGAAAGTCTTGTGGGTATCTGTCTTTTTTGTCACATGAAGGAATTTTCTCCCTAAACAGCCCTTTATCAATTGTGAGAACATGTCTGTTTTTTTTTTTTTTTTTTTCGGTCCTTTATGTTCCCAGATTCTTGACATGTGACATATTAGCGGTCTGCTTATGGTCGGTAGCCTGTTGTTTGGAAAAGCATTGACGAAACACATTGGTTAGAGGATGTTATTCCTGTTTGTTTTCACAGAGTCATAAATCAGAAGGTGATGGATTTTGTTTTGTAAAAACATGTTTTTCTTGGGGGAACTTAAAACAAACCCTATGGTTGTTTGCATGTTCACAGTCACACAGGTGGAAGTCATGGATTATCTTCTTTTCCTTGCGGCTTTTCCTTTCAAGGGGTTGCCACAGTGAATCAGTGTCCGCCATCTTCAGAGGTTTGAGTCATGGATTATATTATTGTATATTTTAACACCACGGTAATAATAATAATAAGACATTTCATTTATAAGCGCCTTTCAAAACTCTCAAGGGCACTTTACAGTCACAGGATAAGTTTCTCTGCGGGTGAGCAGCGACAGCCATACGCGCCAGCGTTCATTCAACCTGGAAGTAACTCAAATAGTTAGAAAGTTAGCTAGCTAGCCAATCGATAGCAAACAGATACCTGGGTAGATAGCCAGCCAGCTGGTAGAATCTGAATTCATAACATAACAGGACATTCATTGCCTGAAGCTGTATTGTTATTGTATTTAATGTTATTTTTGTTGTTATTTTTTGGAAGTATTTGCACTGTATTTCACCTTGAGGTTTGACATTACCCACACCGAATCGCGAGCTTTGGTTTTGAGATGTAAGCTTTCATTGAGACAGCAATACGTTCAACTAAAAATCTCTTCACAACAATATTGCAGTGTGAAATCGTTATCAAACAACATGTCGAGTAAACAAAACGTTAAATCACCAATCACATGTATTATTTGTAGCCGTAGACAATCGTCTTTTATTGGTCATAGAGTTGAGGGCTATGCAATTTTATGATCACTGTGTAATTGACAAAGAAATCCTTTCCCCATTGCCAGGCTAGCTGGCTCTGAGCATTCTCTGATTTATTCTCACAATGCCTGGGTTTTCTTTTTTTTTCTTTTATGGAAAAATCCACCTTGAAAAATAATTTTCAGTCATGTACAGTCATCCACTCTCGGCTTTATGCGATGAAAGCCGCACGAGTCGCTTGGAACTGAACAAAGGACGGAAAAGTGCTGACCTACCCGGAAGGATTCATGCAGACCCTCCATTAGTGAATATGGATTCTAAAGGAATAAATAAATACACAACATTTGTGTTGTTTTAATTGTATGGGGTTTGTAACATTGCATCTGAAGGCCTTGGGAAGTTTGTACCAACAGATCGACACATAGAATCTGGAATCTGATGGAACGAAAAACATAATGATAACAATCCAGCTAACCACAAATGACTTTGAGGTGCGCTGCCAAGACACACAATATTGAATAAAGACAAAAGACTGCTGGAAATATATTCATCCAATATTTTGACACATTTCTACAACTTTTTTAAATGCAGATCAGTGATTTTGATAATGTTCAGTCCTGCAGAGAGTGCCTAGAAGGCCCTGATGGCACATACCATGAAAACCAGCACATTCGTTTCTTAGTTTACAGTACAGTATTAGACTTACAACTAATATCATTGGCCTATTTATATATTTTGTTGTTAGCAAAAGGGCCCAAATCGCACAATTGCACTTGAGACATATTTAACACAATGCCAAAGGGAAGGGATGTGAAATGTGTGTAAATGTGAAGAGAAGCTGACACTGGCAGTAGTCCTGCGGCTCTCTTTGCATATGAGGCTACACCAGAATGTGTTTAAGTGGGATCGACTCAGCCAAGCGGTGCTAATTCAATGCTTGAGCGGTATATTGCGTGTCACTTGATTATTTTTTATCCCACTTTGTCACGTGAATTTCACTAGCAGGAACTTTATGATGGACGAGCAGGATCTGGAGTGACAGTGGGATTTTAACTCATTCACTGCCTGACATGTGCAAAAATGTGTCCACTCATGTGCTAGGGTTTTTGTCATTGTCACTCAAATTCCAGTACCCACAGAATATTGCATTTTAGGACTACATAAGCATTCAATGCAGCGTTAGACTCTCTTCTTTCATCAGAAAAAAAGAGCTAATTCCTAAATTATATGGTTCTGGAGTTATATGAGCTCGAAAATAAGGGCAAATGTCCAAAATACAATGCAATACATACATATTGGTCTATATAGCGCTTTAACAACAGCTGAAGCTGGAACAAAGCACTAACATGGAAAAAAGAGAAATGCTGCCCCTTGTGGAAAGGAAAAAAACATTGCCAGAGGCCATGGCCAGCACTTTATCGGCACCCAAGCATGAAAAAAACACAACCAGAACAAATTTGGGAATGGCGATGTACGTCATATTTTAAATTCAACGCTGCATTGAATGTTTATGTAGTCCTAAAACTCAATATTCTGTGGGTCCTGGAATTTGAGTGACAATGACAAAAACCCTGGCACTGGAGTGGACACAATGTTGCACATCGTCTGGCATTGAATGAGTCAACATCCAAAATCCTTTGCTGACCAAGCAATGGGTGGTGCGTGTTTGGTTTTACTCTAAAGCAAGCATAAAAGCCCTTTTCTCAGATTGGCAACCTATTTTTTTTTCAATAGCCTCTTAGACTCTTTCCTGGTCTTGTCAATTCAGTGAACAAATACAGTTTTTGTTGTCAGCAGGATCAACTCCGACCTGAATGTTGAGCTGTGGCTGTAAACATGAGAAGACATTTTTTTCTCTCTATCCTCTGCAGTTATGCTTTGCATTAGTGAGCAGTTAAGGCAGCAGGCTCAAATATTTCACCTTCTCGTTGACGCCACTTCCCAACTTCTCCTTCGTCTCGCTAAATCCCGACTGTGCATCGCCAAAGTTTGACAGGCTCTTCACCATGAATAGCATGATCACCACATCAAGCAAAACTTCCCCTCTGGCCATTGCGCAGCTTGTGGCCAGAACAGAAATAAGCTTCTGGTTTAGTGGCACAATTTCAACCAGAAGCTCCAGTTAAAAGAGAGCCGCTATTTAAAGAGGTTTAAGACATAGCCCAGGTAGCCAGGAACATGATGTTTACGTGATGTCAATATTCGGGTTGAGGGGGAAATTCTGGTTTCTGAAACATTCATAAGCTTTTATGTGTTTGAGCAGCCATATACTTAACTCATTCACTGCCATTCACAAATGTATTCAGGAATTGAAAATATGACGTAGTGCGCCATTCCCAAATGTGTTCGGGTTTTGTTTTTTTTTCATGCCTGGGTGCCGATAAAGCGCAGGCCATGGCCTCTGGAAATGTTTTTCCCTTTCACGAGGGGGCAGCATTTTCCTTTTTTCCATGTTAGTGTATTGGTACAGCTTCGGCTGTTGTTGAAGTACTATATAAACCAATATGTATGTATTGCATTGTATTTTGGACAGCCACCCCTATTTCAACCTCAGATAACTCCAGTCCTGTATCATTTAGTAATTAACTTTTTTAAGAGAGTCTCAGTTTTCTAAAGCTGTTCTGAATGTTTACATAGTCCAAAAACTCAATATTCTATGAGTCCTGGAATTCAAGTGGCAATGACAAAAACCCTGGCACTGCAATGGACACATTGTTGCACATGACTGGCACTGAATGAGTTAATTGCGATCGATTACCCGATCTAAAACGCGACATATGGATAATGTCACATTATCCGCAACGCTAATACATTTCTTTTTCTGAAACATTATATTCATGCTTCCTCCTCCCTCCAAAAGCATTCATCTGTACTGCATTGGACTTTCAGCCATGTTAATTCATTCATTTACATCTGCTTGCGTATTTTTGACCCTCCAGATGGCCAGACTTATACTCTGTATACTCACATTCAGGTGTGCCTATACATACAATGTGGATTTGTCTCTGTTGAGACAGAAAATAACCTGAAAATGCTGCGGAGAAATCAATGTGTTCAAATTAGGCTCCCTTTGTGAGTGGCAACGTAAGATGACATCATATACAAGTACAGTACTTGCTTGTACTCAAATGATTCTTTACAGATGGAGCTTTTAGAGAATACAAACCAGTGTTCATTTCAATTGAGGTATTCCGCTTATATGAGCAAATATTCTGGTTAGAGATGGGGTACGCCAGGGTTCTTACACTGGATTGTAAAACTCTGAGTATGACCATATGCTGGGTTTTTGCACATGTTTACAAATACAGTAAAGTCTCATTATATCGATATTCAAGGGAGTCCGAAAAAATATCGATATAACCGGGACTATTGATATAACCGACCCTGTTTGCGTGTAATTTTCTCCGTGCGTGCATAGAAATAGTATCGATATAACCGGGACTATCGATATATCCGATATCGATATAACGAGACTTTACTGTACATCTATTGCCATTTTTTAAAGAGTTATTGATGGCACATCAACATGGTCAATAAATGATCCACATACCTGTCAACCTGTGAGAAACTGTGACCTTACTAATGGCTCAATTTTTCCTTACCGAGAAAAAAAAACGTACACGTCGAGAATATTTTATTAACAAAATTTCACATGTAAACATTAATGCGTTTAACAAGTTAAGAGATATTTCTAGCAATAATCAAGCATTTTCTTTTTTATAGAGTATTGTGGCTGTTTTTTTGCTGTGAACAACAATTCGTTTGATGGATTCAGTTGATAGCATTCCCCATGATAGTTCATTTTCACATGCAAATAAGAAACTAGAGTGTCCTCTGCCATGCTTTTTCTGTACTCAGTGTTTATCTTTCAAGTTACAAGTATGGCAAAAAAACACAGTAAAATATTTAATTTAACTGATTTCAAAATAAACTTCCACTTAACCGGAACTTTTCTTTTCGGAACTTTTGTTTCTTCTCCAGAGTTTGTTGCACAGACTTGTTTTCTTTGTGGTCAAGTAGTGCTATTTGTTATATTTAAAATTACTGCTAATATTTAATGACAAAAATGGAATCGTACAAACTTTCTTGTATGCCGTACACATCTAAAAATGTGCAAAAATTGTACAGAATACGACCAAATATGGCTGTTTGACAAGAATGGATCCAATTCACCTTCACAAGTCAAAAAAAATTGTGAGGTTTTTGATGCCTGTCTTGACCTAAGATTGAACCTTTCTCTTACTGTACTACTTGTACAGTTTTTGCACTTTGCAGTTGTGTTTTGTTCATTGCGCGATAGGAGACCTGAACAGTACAGTATTTAGAACAGGTTGCAGACCTGGAGTACGATATGAACCATAATCTTCTCGTTGCAAAGTCACAATTCCCCTCCAGAACAGCTCATGCCACTCCTAAATTAACTTTCCATAAGTGTAGTCTCTCAGGCTTAAATATATCAGCAAATCCAGATTAACCAACGCTTACTGTACACAAATAAACCAGCGTGCGGCATATAAAGACACAAACACAGTAAGTCCTGAAGCAATGCGTAGTATAATGAAATTTCTACTTGTCACAAAGTGCTGAAATGGAGATGTAATGTGCAGGCTGCTAAACAAAACATTTAAGACCATTATAGTGATTGACATCCACTCAAAAACATTACAACATCCGACACGGATATTAGCGTAGTTGTTTTATGATGTCAGAGTATTGTCAGCTTTCATCACACAGAAGAACCATCTCATAGTGTGGCTTCATATCAAAAATGAATGAAGAAAAAAAATGATCAGTATGTCTGCCTAACAGTCAAGAGAATTGCATTTAGGTGTGAATGTGAAGGTGCTCTGAGATCGACTGGTGGCCAGTCCAGAGTCTCATCGACCTCTCAGTGAAAATCAGCTGGGATATGCTCCAGGTCACATGCGACTCTTATGAGGACATGCAGCATTTGAACACGGGTGGATGGATAAACAATTATCAGTCTTAAAAGTCTAATTTCTAAAGAGCCATGGTACCTTTGCATACCTGGCAAGCTGCGAGACACTGTGACCTTACTAACGGCTCCATTTTTCATTACTTACTGAGAAAAAAAAACAAGTGTGTATTTCCAGCACTAGTATGTATGTATGTTCTTTGTTGTAGAGCAGGGGTGTCAAAGTAATAGTTTGCCGCGGGCCACATTGTAGTTACGGTTTCCTCTCGAGGGCTGTTATGAATTTGGGGAAGCCATTAGAATGTTGAATCCCCTCCACATATTACATATAGAGCGCACAACAAATTAATGAATAACTAGTTTTCAAATCTGAAGTCAAGAAGAATGACTGTTATTGTGGTTTACATCCAAAAATATGAAATTTTGGTTAGGATTTTAGCAAGCATCATGGAATTTTACAAGTTTGATTTGCTTTCACGGGCTGAAAAAAAAATGATGTGGCGGGCCAGATTTGGCCCGCGGGCCTTGACTTTGACACCTGTGTTGTAGAGCATTTTGACTTTTTTTTGCTCTGGACAACAATTCATTTGATGAGTCCAGTTGATGGCATTCCTCATCATAATTCATTTTCACCTGCAAATAAGAAACTACAGTATCCTCTGCCATGCTTTTTCTGTACTTAGTGTTTATCTTTCTAACAAGTGAAACTGCTATTTCACTGTTTGCATTGCTGTGAGGCATATAGACTATTCGTCACACTATTCAACAAGACTCATGAGGATGTGGTAAAAAAAATATACAGTATTCTTATTTTTATACTTTTTTTTAACAGTGGTAACACTTTTGATGAGCTGGTTTCTAAGTGGATTTATGTATTTCTTACAATGTATAATGTTTATAAAAAAAATCTGAATGATTTTAAGGTGAAAAAAACACGCTAAAATGTTTAATTTAACTGATTTCAAAATAAAATTCCACTTGACCGGAACTTGTCTTCTCTGAACTTTGGTTTCTTCTCGAGACTTTTCGCATAGAATTGTGTTGTCGTTGGTCGACTTTGCTTTTTACAAGTGTTCACCCAAATGGCAAAACATTTCTTTTGGACTTAATTACTTATTTCATGATCTGGTTGGCGACCAACAGGTGGCGCTGTCGACCTGCACCTGCACAGGTGCTGGTCGTCCCGATCAGTGGCGGACTGCCACGTTCGGATTGGCGACCAACGGGTAGCGACGTTAGCCCTGCCTGCAGCCTCGCAGGTGCTGGTCGTTTTAATCAGTGACACTTAAAAGGACTCCCGGCACGACCATCCGGTGTCAGGTCATTGTTTGTTGCATGCTTTGTCTGCAATCGCATGCATTGTATGCTGTGCATGTGTTTGTTTAACCTTAGTGGACTTTTACACTTGGTTTTCTTTTGATACATTGTATTTTTTTCTGTTCAGTTGATTTTGATGTTTTACATTTTGTTCCTGCTGACTTTATTTTAATACAATTTGTCAAACACAACCTCCTGCTCCCTCCTACCTGCTTTTTGGGATCCGCACCCGCCATCACCACCTTGCAAACCTTGACAACTTACTTATTTAACAATTTTTACGTTTCCCATACAAACTTTCTTGTATGCGTACACATCTAAAAATGTGCAAAAATCGTACAGAATGTGGCAAAATATGGCCGTTTGACAGGTATGCCTTTGTCGAGTTTCTCAGAATGTAAAACCTCCACATTGTTTCACATGCTGACTCCAGGTGGAACACAAAGCCAGTACATAGCACAACACAACCCCAATGACAGCATCTGTTTTCCTTGACAGTGATAACTGGGCTTTAAATCTTCCATAAATCCAGACTGCAATATAAACAAAAGCTGACAAAAAGATGAGGGGAATGTCTGTCTCTCACTACAGGAGCACAAAGCATGTGATCAGCCGTCTCTGGTTGGTTGGTTTTTAAATCAACAAGATTTGGTTGGGGAGGCCCTATTGTGACTCTTTGCCAACCAGCCGGTCTGTTGGCCACGAACAAGTTTCCTGATCCTCATCACATGTGCACGGTGAGGGTGAATTCTGAGGGAAGTGAGGAGTTATGGTACACCAATATAACTCAATAGAGCTTTATTTGAAAAAAATGAGTCACCACAGCAGTTCGGGAAAACAAACTAATAAATGGAGAATATGATAAAGTGAATGTGCCAGGTACTTCAGGAAGTAAGGCTTCACAAGAAGACATACCTGTCATTTACCTGACATTTATCAAACAACAAAACCCTCCCAAAACAGATCTGCGTTATGGTAACATGTTAATTGGGGAAATAGTATGTCTCAAACACACAAGCGGTGTAACAGTATAGGGGCGTTTCCAACGCCTAAGGCCGCACCCAGACCTCAACATCCCAACAATGATGACTTGAAATGTCCCAGAGGCATGTCACAGACAGACGTCTCGCTGCCGAACCCGACAGGTGTCTTACGATTCACATGAGCACACATTGCACATGTAACTTTTTTTTAAAAATCTGCTTCAATTATCAATTGTCGGTTTATTCATGCAGAAGCTGTTTTTAGAAATAGATGACAACACAATTCCGCTTCCACAGTTTGTTTGTCACGCGATTGGAACATACCTTAAATCAAACTGAATTGTACAACGGCATCTTAAAGTAGCACATGTATGTGCCTTGCCTTGTCATTGAAGGTAGATTTTTATACTCCAGAATTGTACAAAATTTAGTCATTAAAAGACGAACTTCCACATGAGCAGCATATGTAAGAACCCCAACTCATTCAGAAGGCCATGTAATATTTTGGAAATGTTGTGAGTTCATCAAACTAAATCATACTTCTCAACAATAAAATATAGCATGCATCGTGCTTTTTAATAAAAGCACCAATTTGGGAACAAAGACACGAAAACGCTTTTTTTGCTGAAAAAAAAAAACGAGTTAGATACTGTGAAACCAGAAAACTTAATTATGCAATGATAATTTGCATTTCATCTCTAGTGTACTGTTTGAAGATCTTTATAAGGATTTTATAGAGCTTTCATATAATTGAGTATTGTTGATTGAACGCAAACATGACTGGACTTGTTGAGTTTCTCGGGGCACAGAGGACACAGAGCCATTAAGCAATAAGACGTGCATTGTGCACGGGCAACAGACAAATTATATTAACGAACGACTAAACTTGATGATAGTTGAATGACAAAATATATTGGCTTTACTCCAAACTAAAGAACATGAAACACAGCGCAGCCCAAATTAACTTTTTACTGAATAACGAAAAAAAGATTTAACTGTCAAGTTGTAGGAGTTTAATATGTGTCGCCCTCTAACGTTTAAAGCAAGAATTGACTCCACGAAACAAACCTCATTCATTTCAAGGAAAATCGACAGTATTTGTTTTTTTCTTTGTCCAAAAGGTAAAAACATTATTTTACGGCACCATCACCAACTATGCAAAATGTGATTTGAATGCAAAGTTATTTGTCCAAATAAATATATTCTGGAAAATAAAATACAATGCAAACATTTTATTTATAGGCAGAATTTTGTGCAAGAGAAACAAACAATTAATTTGATTTGTTTTGAAATAAAAACGCCGAAAAGTCGATTTCACTTCAATTCCCGGACTAAAAGGTTGAGTTTCTCTTCTGTTTCGATCTTGCAAGCACTCCACACTTTTCGGCTGCATCACCACTTTCTCCGTGTATGCGAACTATATATTTATGCACAGGACATGAACCATTTAAAAGGGGGAAAGTCCTAGTCTTACCTTACGCCGAGAAGGTCACCAGTTCACCAACAAAGTATCCTTATCGGCCAAGAGCCAATCGAGTTCGTACCTTTGTTTCTCTTTCAGCCTGAGACTCCAGACTGAAGCAGGCTCAGACATCCAGCAACACTTCGTTTGGCGATGACAGCACGCCGGGAGAGAGTCCCCGCCCACCGGCACTCCTGCTGCCCGATGTGACGGTTGGTGAGATGGTTTATTTCCACGGTTTATGGATTTTTTTGCGTGCGCGGCGGCGCGTATTGTGTGCCGAAGCGAAAGCAATGTGTACCCTTTTACATATTAATCTGAAGACTGAAACGCGTCAACTGACCTATTTATTACCCATTACCTTAAAGATCATTTTCGCTCAAAACTCTGATGTTTCACTAACTAACACCAGGAAAGATCTCAAAATTTTAATAAATATTCATCCAAACAGTGTCCATCCAGTGTATGTGGTGTTAATCGTAATGTAACTTTAAAACATTTATTTTTTTGATTGATGTAGTCCCTTTAAATTCATTTGAGAACAATTCCTCGTCAAAGTAGTACACACAGCAAATTTGGTCCAGTAAACCTATTTTTCCATTGAGTCCGCACAAATTAATAATATTGCAACAGTTGTCATGGCGACGACAAAAACTGGAAGAGGAGCGCCTTTGGTCAATCGTGGTTGCTATTTTACTCACGAGCTACTTGAATTTATTCTCGATGCAAATCTCTATACGTTTATAAAACCTTTAATTTTTTTTGGCAAAACACAAAACCCCACTGGCTTTAAAACATATCCAATTGTGATCATTATAAAAAAAAATGTTTTCGACGAGAATAGAAATGTATTAAAATTAGTAGATCACCGTCACCCGTCTGCAGTTTTCCACTTTAGTTTTATGTCATGTACTTTTTGCACCTTTGTTATTGTGTAGTTGTGTTAACACAGTACTTGTACTGATGTCTTTTTTTCTCAGTCAGCGTAATCGGAAGTCGCCACAATAATAAACACGTTTAAGGTATCATTTAACGACCTTCGTTGTTTTGTTTCTTTGAGATGGAAGCATTTTTATACAACTCACAACATGAGTAACACTCCCTGAACGTATTGACTCTTTTTGTCAAAACTTTGCAGCAATTTACTTGAAATGCTAGCAAATACCGGATATCCGGGCGATGAGGTAAACAAGTGCTTGACAACTTGAACGTAGCATTAGCTAGCAGTTAGCTAACTGGACTTGTCGCTGACTTTATTGCAGTTGTGTACCAACGTCGCTGCTATGACGTCAAAACAACCAGGTGGAACCCCGAAGCAAGATACACTCTTTTCATTTGAGCTTTTGGTGGAATATATTCGCATTGACTGTGAAAACCAAATCTCTGACGAGCTTGCTGTCGGAATACGACTGCTGGACTTCCCAACGCTGCTGATTTATCCCCCTGAACTGAGGGGATATGATACACCTCAGCACCAACAGCACGACAATAATCGATTGGTATATTCGTTCAACAGAGGCAAGTCGTGCTTCTTCGAAATGAATCTAGACTTTCTGCATACGCAACTCATCAACACGCCTGTCTATGTTATGATTCTCGATGTGAAAGACGAGATACCGAAATTATTCGGGACGTCCCTCATCTCGTTGGCTTCTATCATAAACAGAATCAGACATGACTCAATGGAACACGATGTTTCTAGTTGCTCATCATATGGAGAAAGGGGGGTTGTGTGTGTAAACAATCTCTCAGAGGAGCCGGTTGGAGTTATTTCTCTGAGTTATAAACTGCTTACTGTGGGAGTCAGCCTACCGCAGCGTGTGACGAAAAACATCCCGATTTCCAGAGAACAGTGTCCCCAAGAAGCCACCATAAAGAAGAGAGCAAATAAAATAAACCACCCTGGCTCTATGAGATTACAGTTGTCCACGCAGGAGAGTTCTGATGATGGTGCGGATGACATGGATAAACATGCTGCCTCCACTCAGACTGAAAATGTTCCAACAAGTCACATTGTTCACAAAGTCAAAAAACAGAAGAGTTTTGAGGAGGACCCAACTGTGTTTTGTCCCCCATATCTTTACTATTGCAATTCCGGCAAGGAAAAACCTAACCCCCAACTAACTGAGTACAAATTAGTTGAAACTGACTCAGCAGTTGTAACACAAAAAGAGACATTCTCTGAAATTCCAAGTGAAAATGAAAACTCATTAGAGACGGACCTGGTATTGCAAAATACACCTAAAATATCAGAAAGTGTGGCTCCAAAAGTCTTTGAGGAAGCTCTGAGACAGCTGCCTCTCCTTAATGCTCTTTTTGTTGAACTGTCACAGTTAAATGTCCACAACCTGCACCAGCCTGTTTTGAATCATCCAGACTTGGATTGGATTTATAAAAGAGATTCTCTCGGGGCTTCAGACGGACCAGGGATCACACCCAAAATAAAGCCGATACAAGAAAGCAAGGTGGACTACAGTCTTCATTCAAAGCATTCACATTGCCCGGGAATAGTTTCTTCCAAAGATGGGAATGCTGAACATCAAGCACCAATTCAAAAGAAGCACAGTGAGAGTTTATTTGATAGTAAAGCACACAGGAAGAAGCTAGTGTACCGAACAACCAAAACATACAATCTAAGACGGCAGAAAAACTGTACAGTGGTGAATCACCGGGAATGTATGACATCACACACAGCCATTAAAACACAGTCATGTACAAGTAAATTGAATAAATCAACTAAGTGTAATCGTTCTACTCCCAAAGAACACCTGAAAAATACAAAAAACATTGAAGTTGTTTCTGTAGTTCGAGGTACAACAAAGGTAAAATATGATGATAGATCTAAGATGGAAAGTCCGAAGCAAGACAGAAAAACTGCATCCATCTCCCCCCCTTGTGTCGATGATAATGATGATGCCACAATCAGCAAGCTTCCCAAAATGATCCGGACAAAGAACCAAGATGTGAAACTGGACTCTTGTAAAAGTAGTAGACACAGTAGCCCCAGATCTTCTGTGTCAGACATAGACAAAGAAGAGGACTACGCGGATGACTTTAACAGTTTTGAGGCCAGTGATGCAGACACAACCACAAGTCCCAAGCCGACTCAATCCAAGCTTCCTTTTCTCCAGGGATTCCACACTTCAGATTCGGACTCTGAACCCTTTAAGGAGAGACCTCTCATCCCCTCACCAATTAGAGGCCACAGCCCCGTACAGCGAGTATTAAAAGGCACGCACCTCATCAGGCCTCGAACACGAGACTCTGCACTCAGCTGCTCTTCTGATGAGGATGGAGAAGCCTCTGTGTCAATGCAATGCTCCAAGAAACGGGCAAATGACGACGGTTCTGAAGCTATGTCAGTAAGGGGCCAAAAAAGTAAGAACAGCAGCCTTGGTTGGCGTGGTTCTTCAAATTCTATATGCTCTAATCCACTGGAGGCTGGGGAATTGGACGACGACCTTGGATCTCTGGACTTTAGAAAAGAGTATCAACATATATCTGAGCTTATGAAGTTCAAACTTCCTGGGTACACAATGTAAACGCAAAGTCTGTAATACATAGATGCACACAGGGCTAATGAACTTTTAGTATTTCACATGTTATGATTACACTTTATGTGTACATTTGTATTTGAAATAAAGACAATGTAGAAAAATATCTCGATTTCTTCAAAAAAAAAAATTACCCATAAACTGCTCAATGTTACTGTATTTTTTATTTTTTTTTTGTACAAACGGATGTCCTTGGAGATGCACTGCACGGAGGGAAACACGATTAAAAGGAACTGAGCTGTCCTCGTGTGGAGGGTTGGCCACTCATGAGTGGCCGGCAGTCTGCCATTTTGCTGAAAAAAATATATAATCAAGGTCGAATGGCATCAACATCCTGTTTGAAATTTGAAGACTTGCAACGGCTAGGTAATGTTGAGCAAATGCCATAAGTCATCTTGTCATTATGCCAAAAAGCGAACAATTTAATGAAAACCTTAAAAACTTGGTACCGATTTTCGTTCAAACGGTTGGAATGTTAATGGATTAAATGCGTTTTGTTGTTCACCTTTTTTATTGGAGAATGTTAGACAAGTAAAGAAACATTGGGGTGTTTGGACGTGTAGCCTGTAAGATAAAAACAGGTCCATCCTAAATTTTACCTTCAGCCAAAATAGATACTTTTTTATTTTATTTTAAATGAGAAATTAAACTAAACTAACATTTTGTTAGTCGTATAAATGACATTATATTCCATAGCATAACGCACAGCAGTGAATGCTGTCAAATGAAGCTTATTTAGTTAATGCTTTTGGCATAGAATCCAATCTGCAATATCCTTATTTCATTTTATGTGGCACACATATGAAGTGTTTTAGATTTGTTTATTTATTCCATTTAAGGATGTAATTTCTTCCCATTGTGTATTTCATCAGCTAAGCTATATACCAGTCATGCATTTTCATTTTATGTACAATCCCATTGTTTTCACGTGTCATCACAAACAATGTTTGAAATAGACAATTGAATTAAATCTGCTCGAATGTCAGAAACATCTGACATATTGAGAAAACAAATGTTTTCACAGGTTAATTTGAAAGGCGCTTCTAAATGTATTATTATTATTTACTTTTAACACCGACAACGAATAAATGAATGGTTTGGGGTGCGTTTTTTAAACGACTTCGTGAGCCTTCTGCGCATGCGCCTGGTTTGTTTACGGAAGTGAAGCGGCGTGGCAGAAAGCGTTGATGAAATGCTTCGGCACGTTTTCTTGACTGGACCGCCCGGTAACTATTAAAGCATTACATTAACCCCGCTCTCTGGAATCTTATTTACTAAGATTTTTGTTCGTCACTATTTCACGAAAATATAATTTATTGAAAAGGAAGATCTCATCGCAAATCACCAGACGAGAATATCATAAAAATATTACAGAATGGCGTTCCTGTTCTAATGTACTCACAAAATTCTTATTTTGCTCTGGTGACAAATGTGGGCTTTTCGGTTATGTCACAGCCAAAGGAACAATACTATATTATACTGAATGGTGAGGATCCATATATCAGTAAGTTGACCAGTATTTTTGCTGCAGGTGTGGGTAAAACCACTCTGGTCCAGAAGGTGTGTGATGAGCTCGTGTCCTCGGGCCAGTCGGTGGAAGGCTTTTACACGGAAGAGGTCAGAGAAGGAGGCCGCAGAATAGGGTTTGATGTGGTCACAGTGAGTGGAGAAAGAGGCCGCTTGTCCAGAATCAGGTAGCGGGAATGTCAGACAAGCTGCTCTTTTTTGATGTTGTGTTTGATCAATCCCGGGATGCACTTCACCCAACAGTGACATCACTGGTGAATCTCATGGCAGACAGCAGTACACAGTTGGGAAGTATGTGGTGGATTTACCTTCATTTGAACGCCTGGCACTCCCCCTCTTAAAGAAGGTACACCACACACACAGGCGTGTCTGTTATAATTACCCTCGTCAACAGATCATGGAACACAGCCTTTTATTCCTGCTTAAAAATCATCAAACCTTTTGATTTTTGCTAACCAGAGTGCATAATTGGAAGCCCGCAAACACATAAATTCCAGAGTGACATTTTAAGGAGCTGTGGTGCCGTCTGGCTGTCACTCACCATGAATATCTAGCTTGTGAAGTGAGCCCAGTGTGCCGCCTACACATTAGCTTTAAAGAAAAGTGTCATTCTGCTACGTTTCCCTCTTATCTATTGTTAATGTTTCTGTATTATCACAGTAAGCCATTTTCTGTGTGCTTACATACCATCTCACAGACAATGGTATCTCTACTTATATTATTAATGTATTCTGTTAGAAATTTCTGAATGAGAAAATGTTGTAAATCGAGACGCATTTTCCATGAAAATGTGCTAATTCGTTCAACTCAGATTGCACGTTTAGAATTCTGTTTAACCTTCTTGCTCGAGTTTAGACTGTTGTCCAACCATCTTTCTGTAATCCTTCTCAAATATCTGTTACTGCACAACAACTCCTCCAGTTCATAAAACAATACTTCTATGATACACATCTGTCTCACGATTCTAATGTTCTGGATTTAAACATGGGCTTCCCTCATATGTCTGTTCTCCCATTTATTGCATGGCTTCTTTCCAAAGACTATAGCTTCTGATATGATAATTTCAAACAGTTACATTTAATCAGCTTTTATTATTTATCATTTTATTTATGGTTTTATTGTACTGGTGTTTCTTGTTCTTTTAATTGTAAAGTGTCCTTGGGATTATTTGAAAGGCACTTTTAAATTAAATGTATGTATTATTATTCTTAATTTCGGACTCTAAAATTCCCATTGATGTGAATGTGAGTGCGAATGGTTGTTTGAATTTGTGAAGCCTGTAATTAACTGTTGAGCAGCTTAGGGTGTACCCTGCCTTTTGATCAAAGTCAATGGGGAATAGGCTACAGCTTGTCCCAGCATAGTGAGGATGAGTGCAATAAAAATGGACAGATCGGCGTCTCTGGCATAGAAGAAATACACTGCTGAAATTTCAGTCAGTGCTCCTGCCATTATTTCAGTGCAAGCCTATAAACCTATAATACAAGAATGCAAAGTGAATTGTGAGTTTACACTAAACAGCAAAGTGAGGACATTAGCGTCCCTCCATTACAGTTTGGCAGCTTGCAGTGTTTGTCCTATCTGGACATTTGCGATGACAACTGCTTTCAACACAACAGGACAAAGGCGTGAACATCGGGTGCTAAACGTTATAATCCCATCCCAACTTTTCACAATTCCCTGTCACACAGGCCAAAAGAGCAAAATTGCTGTTGATTTAACCCAGGGTGTTCCATGGTGTTACTCTACAACCTGTGTCCAGGCTGGCTTGGAAGACGGGACTGCCAAGAAGGTTTTTGTCCTTGACGAGATTGGCAAAATGGAACTCTTCAGCAAGCCATTCGTCCAGGCGGTGAGACAAACACTAGATTGCTCTTCCTGCACAATCTTCGGCACCATCCCCATTCCCAAGAGGAAACCGCTTGGCCTGGTGGAAGAGGTGCGGATTAGGAGCGACGTCAAAGTCTTCACTGTGAGTACAAACACAAATAGTGTCCACTCGCTAGGAAAAGGGGGTTGGGGAAAGTAGGATATATAGGTCAGTTTTAAGAGCTTTTAGTAGCTGTAGGACCATGTTTACACATGGGTCTTGTGCGACGGATCGTCTGTGGTGTGTCTTAGAGAGCCATGCATTGCATTGTTGTGGTGCTACAACAAGGATTAACAGCAAATCATGCGTGACTGATTAAACAACAAAGGTTTAGCTGACATGTCCAGTTAATTTGTCATGGAGGGACACTCCGTTATGAATATTGTCATGTTAAGTACCAGTACTTACGGTATACTTATTCTGCACAAGGTTACAGTAGGGCATTATGTACTGCATTACTCACTGTTTCTCTCACACAAAGGTCAAGTACAGTATTCCCATCTATGTGTATGATAATCCTGCAATGTGTACTTTGGGTTTAACATCAAATACACTCTGTTTTTACCTTCTCTAAGTAAGATTGTATTTGCTTTTTCTCCGTCCCAGGTGACAAGGGAAAACAGAAACGCCATTCTGCAAGATATTCTATCAGCTCTTCGACAGTGTTTAAAATAGCAAAGCTAACACGAGGATAACAACTTTAGAAAGATAAACATGCAATTACATTCAATTGATACTTTAGTTTGTTGTTAAAGTGAGCTTCCACAGAGGACTGAACTGATCACCCAGCTGTTCAATGAGTACACCATTTAATTTTGTATTGTGCTCCCTTCAAAATGGTTTCCTCGCTGAATAATTGATAGATCAAATAGCCTTGTGTTATAAAATTGCTGCTCTTCCCAATGCAGACACATGCAACAGTTTTGAAATTTACCAATTCTAGACAGCATGTTTTTTTTTTGTTTTTTTTTGGGCCACTTTGAGGATGTCCTCATTCAAATCTACTCAAAATACTGTACAATGTTTAACAGGTTTTATCAGGAGTATAGGAGGGAAATAAATGTTGTTTTTTGTTCTTAGTGGCTTGTGTTTTTCCTTGCAGTTTTGATGGTTAGTCCCTATAGTTTGTGTGATTGCTGTCAGATGATTATGTGTGTGTGTTTGTGTATATATATATATATATATATATATATATATATATATATATATATATATATATATATATATATATATATATATATATATATATACACACACACACACGCACACAGTGTATATACAGTATATACAGTAAAGTCTCGTTATATCGATAGTACCGCTTATTACGATACTATTTCTATGACCGCAAGGAGAAAATTACATGCGCGCAGGGTCGGATATATCGATAGTCCCGGTTATATCGATATTTTTCGGACTCCCGAGAATATCGATATAACGAGACTTTACTGTATATTCATCGACTGGAGCAGATGCGGAGGCACTTATAAAGAGCATATTCTTTTTGAATCCGAAAAACCTCACTTTAGTTTAAAACCTTTTAATCTGTCTAGTCTCTAGTGGATTGAAGTTTTTGAAATAGAAAGCCAGCAAGAGTATTGGCCTCTTCCCCAAATAGTGCCCGGTCATTTCAAAGTGAAACTAGACTTTTGGTTTATTTTTAATATCGCTTGCATAAGTGATGTAAGCTGTCAGACCAGCTGCAGTGAGAGCAGCCCGCTGTGATGTGCGTCAGACATGCTGCTGCGCCAGCATCTGTTTGTTCTTTGACCACCTCTCACGTCTCTCTGATAGTTGGCACTCCAAAACAACGTTGCAATGGTGTCGGTTCTCATCTTCCATTGTGGTATGACAGTGTGTGTCATTTTGGCACATGCATAGAAGGCAATTGGGGTCAATGATGCGGTGGGAGGCACCACTCCTGATTGGCATGTGATTGTAAGTACAGTACCCTGCTGTGTGGGAGCATGTGGATTATATATATATGTATATATTATATCATAGGAACATGTCGATGATGCTTATGCATATTAGAGGGCAACATCCAATTGCTTCTATCACCAGAGCCAATCTAAACAAAACAAATACAATACTTAGGCCCACTGCTTTATGAAACCTCTCGATTTGAAAGCAGACAGTAGCCAAAGATTTTACCAACGCTATTTAGTGCCATACAGCGGGTGCAGATAGGGTTACGTTTCAAAAGCAACTCCACCTTTTGAACTCCAGTTCAAAGCAGTGTGGAATAGTACAGTCCTTCCCGTGTAATTCATAAAATATAAATATAACAAGCGGTTATTAATCTTAATCCAACAATGATTTTTTCCTTTGCTCAAAGAGGGCAAACGGCATCTGTCATGTTACAGAAATATTCAAGGAAGATTGTTGTATCATATGCCGCATTTATCCCGCACCTTACCCCCTGAGCCTTTAATCCAGCAACAAATGGCGCCTGTGGCGGTGACA
Source organism: Hippocampus bargibanti (assembly GCF_051943395.1). Taxonomy (NCBI): domain Eukaryota; kingdom Metazoa; phylum Chordata; class Actinopteri; order Syngnathiformes; family Syngnathidae; genus Hippocampus; species Hippocampus bargibanti. The sequence continues at coordinate 16,642,994 of NC_142746.1, forward strand.
CAGCGCACATTATAATGTGAGCAAGAGAAAAGGGGGTTAAGCCCTTGCAGCGATGGGTGAAGCAATGGAAGTTGTCAGCGGATGACGCAGAGGTCAGAGTTCACGGGGAAAGTACAAAGATCGAGGGCAAGACAATCAATCGATGGCCTTCTCTCCCTGAGGGTTGCAGAGAATGTGGTTGTCATTTAAAACTTGACGTGCAGACAAAAGGTACCAAATCGTCTTCATTGTGATGCAACTGGCATGTTTTTTTTCTTCGGTGAGTTGAAGAATTTCATGCAAACATACCCGCCGGCATCAAAATGCAACAAGCTGCTATCATAGATGCTTCTGTTTTCCGTTTTCAGGAAAAAAGCTTGTTTTCCCATATTATTTTTTTCCCCTGTACACAAAAGTACATTGATATGACACATGGACATGTTGCACCATGTGTACCTTGTATGAGTCATGCTGCAGTCAGCATAGTGAAAGACATGATAATGGTTCACAGATTACTGACCTGCAATGATGGTTGTTCCAGCCTTATAATTTCGACAAATTTGGACCGCAAATACGGATGTCTCCATTCCGCTATCTTGCCGTAGAGGCTGTGTGCACGTGTGAATGCATGCAATACCGTATTTGGCCCAAATCTTGGCAAATGACAAGTGAATCGGTTGTTGGGCCAAAACAGCAGTATTAGCTGGTGAGAAAATGCTTTTGAGCAGCTGTTATGCACCATAAAGCCAGATGTAAGATATCAGAGGAAATTTTTATTCAAATATCCTAATATATTCCTAGATACAGTTGTCTTAAAATAATTGAACCTTTTCTGGAGGAGGTTACAGTGTTGAGGAATGTCTGGACAATTCCTGAATATTTCTGCATTACTAAACATGACTAATAATTATTATAATAATAACAATAATAACATACCTATTGAAAAAAACAGAACTGCACCAAATCGTTTTAGTTAAATGATTTTATAATGAAATGTCACTGTAACAAAACAACAACAAGCAGTATCAAACTGTGTAACTGTATGAAAAAAATAATTAGTGCAAAACACACAGGAGGGGAAACAATTATGTGGACACGACTGTAATGACATTTGTGTATTAAGTGTTATCACTTGTATGCAAATGTTCTTTCAAAATAAGACGTCCTGCAGAGCTGTTTTGTACGCACACTGATAAAAAACAAGCAACACATCTATTTGTCCATCCCCCCCCCCAATAGTAAAATTCTTTAAGTGAGCTGGAACCAATTCCAACTGCGTTTGGGTGAAAGATGGAGAACACCCTGGAGTGGTTGCCAACTAATCACAGAGCACATTTCAACACAGTCACACGCAATAGAAAAATTTCAAGCGGAGGTGAAACTGAGTTATCTCTTGAATGCTGATTTATGTCAAGGGTTTTATAAAGACTTCTGAAGTAACAAATGTAACCAATTTAATTGTCATTCATAATTTCTGCTTATTCTATGCTTAAGATCAATGCCCTCATATACAGTAAAGTCTCGTTATATCGATATTCTAGTGAGTCCGAAAAATATCGATATAACCGGGACTATCGATATATCCGACCCTGCGCGCATGTAATTTTCTCCGTGCGTGCATAGAAATAGTATCGTAATAAGCGGGACTATCGATATAACCGATATCGATATAACGAGACTTTACTGTATGTATGTATATATATATGAGGACATTGATAATGATTCCCCACAAAAATTATCAGCAATAACCAACAGTTTCTTTCTACAAATCTCAAATGTTTTCATTTTTCAATGATCACCCCGACATCCTTCATCAGAAATTACAAAGACCCAATTGAGCAATTTTTTTGAACAGGTCCATATCGGCCACTCCTGAGGTCTTTGGGGGCTGGCTATGTGTTACCATGTCGCTGATTTAGAGCATTAAATGAAGCAGACATGTATGGTTTTTAGTGGAAGAAAGTTGGGGTACCTGCAGAAGACCCACAGAACCACAGTAATAACATGCAAAGTCCAATACTTACCGCCCCTGTCCCATAAAAACATATCAAATGGATCATACACTCAAACTACATTGTGCTATTAAAATTACACACACAGAATATCACACATTCAAATAAAACTGATGGAGCAACTCTTGATATAAATAAAGTCAGTAGTAGATAATACTAAAAAAATGGTTGAAAAAACGTGCACCGCACATGAGGGCCAATCTGGTGAAAAGTTACAGGTCCATTTTACCACAGAGCTTCTTAAAGATGGATTTGTTGCGAGAAGGATGCAGGCTGGTGTAATTCATTGACGGGGAATTGTCCTGCTGCCATCGAGCCACTGATACCGGGGCGCCACCGATCTTTCTTTCCGATGACTTGTCCCCTAACACTAGCGTCACACTATAGTTAGACACTTCGTCCAGGCCTCTGCAGGTCTGTTTCGTTGGTTTGATCTTCTGATAGGTTGCTAGGAGACCACACAGACGTCAAGAAAGGCGCAGATGACGCGTTATCAAGGTCATTGAGGTTAATAGGCGAAAACTAACCAGAAGTGAAGGAGTGGGAGCGACACTTGCTGCTCAGCCAGTTCTGATTGCTGTGTCGGGTGGACCAATCGGGGGAAGAAGTGCTGTCTCCGCTTCCTCCCCGAAGTCCGTGAGTCATCATCTGCTTACAGTCACCATTATGAACATCATCATCTTCTGCGGAAGAACAATCAGCAATTAACAGGAAAGGCACAAAAGAACAGATAAAGTGCTGGTCAGACCTCTGGCAATGTTTTTTTCCCTTCCACGAGGGGCAGCATTTGCATTTTGTACAGCCGTCCCCACTAGCACCTCATATTACTCCAGACCCATATAACTTAGGAATTAACTCTTTTTTTCTGATAAAAGTACAGAGTCTAAGGTTTCTTATCCTGCATTGAATGTTTATTTAGTCTTAAAATTCAATATTCGGTGGGTCCTGGAATTTGAGTATAAATGACAAAAACCCTGGCACTGGAGTGGATACATTTTTGTACGTCTAGCAGTGAATGACTTAAGTGTTAACAACATCCTGTTATCATGAGTTCACTTGTGAGGGAATGCTAATCACTCATATGTCTCATACATATCTTTAGCGTGCAGTCGATAGCAAGATATAGAAGAATCGCTTTTCCTATACTTTGCCGTTGCATATTTAGCATGTAGAGGAGCAGTAGGACTTACCGCAGGAGTGTCCATGTGTGGAAGAAATGGTCAAGTGCTCGACCGAACATCTTAGGTGACTCTGTGGCAAGTGCGTGAACTCTCTGGGGAGGACAACCATATCTTTGGCTCGCTTCTGGGGTTTCCATCTAGGAAACGTGGAGGTGAGGTCATGCTGGGAGGAGCAGTAGCATTTGGCCAGACCATGGCAGCCTGAGCACAGAGGGGGGCTTCTGTGGGAAGCGACAGATGTTTTCTTTCAATTGTAGAGTATTAGTTTAAGAAGCAGTGGTATTAGTTTGGACAGGATCGTTTCTTACAAGGAAATGGGGATATCTTGGTCTACTGGGTTGCTTGATTGTGAAGACGTAGACTGACTTCCACCTTTTAAGACAAAGACTGAAATGACACCGCCACCGCACTAACAGTCATGTTAACATCTATTGATGTACCTGTGTTGACTTGGATTATGTTCATCCATTTATTCATCAAAAAGCGTGAGGGGGCATTGAAGAGATATTCGGAGCCATCGCGCAACCTGAAGGCCACAAAACAAAGGTTCCCGATGTTCAACAACCCACTACTGTTAGTACGCACAGCTAACCGTCTTGACTGTGTTCATCAACCATTGTAATTAACGTATTCAATCTTCCGTTCTTACCTCAAATGGAAGCAATTGGGTTTCTTGGTGTATTCCGGTGCAGATGAACATTCAGCTCCAGTGAGGTTCAGTGGCAAGCCACATGTGGAAGTCTGTAAGGCAGCAACGGCTGACCATCACTGACCGCTTATTCCTGTCTGCTTTAATTATTCATGACTACTGTACTTACTCTCAGGGTTTGCTTTTTATCCTGATAAAAGCACAAGGTGTGTCGATACAAAACAGTATAGTACGAGTTCCAGCCTCTGGAGGTAGCCTGTAGAAATAAGATAAGAGCACACTGCTGACCGGCGACTTGACAGTTGCAGACTATGCTCACTTGATCAACAAAGAGAAGCTTTCTTACTTTCTTTCCTCCCAGTTGAAATGTTTGCTTCCTTTCCAGGGTTCCATCCATAGTTTGCATCTCGGTATTTTCATTCTAAAGGGGTTATGAAATGATTCAGGTTCATCCCTGCTCTCAATCAAAACGGCCTTATTTCTCATGCGAGATGCTTTCAATCTTACCAGAGTACCGCAGCGCCCTCTTGTGGCAATTGGTTCGTTCTGCATATCCACGGTGTCCCCGTTTTGAGCGTCATTTCCTTGGTGACAGAAACCATTAAATCGGCCCTGTTGAAATGAAGATTCTCACTGACAGAATATGTGTTCCTCCTTCCAACAATCATTTTATTTACTGCGATGCATTCTGTCATGTTGGATATTTGGTTTTATTTTTTTCTATGTTTTGAAAGATTTTACTCCACAATTTTTCCCCATATACAAGAGCATATGTCACTACAACTAAAGTATTCACATTTTCGTTCGTTTAAGTGAATTGGCAATTATTCTGTGGTGATTACTATGAAATTGCATTGTATTGTGCATTGTATTGTGCATTATATGGTACTTTGTAATCTTCTTAATGAGCTTTCTTGTGGACAGTCCAAGTGAACGGAACAATGTGATTAACCACAGTATAATCATGATTTTGCATGGGTGTGGAAGGGCGAGTACTTTTTCACAATTTAAAGATGCATTTTATGATTTCCTGGGTTATCTTTGTCTGATTTCTGAATAGGTTGCGAAGGCATTGAATGCATTTTCGCAGCACAGTACTTAAAAAAAAGAGTAGGAAGTCCCCCTATTGAAGTGGTTGATGATTACATATGAGACAAAGAACGTTGTGGCCGTTAATATTTTGAAAATGCTTGATTAATGCTGATTACTACCAACATTGAATGAATAGTGCTATATTGGCCAAAGAGCAACGATTAAATTTGGAAGCTGATTTACTTGACAGCGCCAAAGAAAACACATTTGTATTTTATTTTATTTTTTTCCACATTGGTTTTGGCTTTCACACTGGGAAAATGTGGGCGAGTAAGGCAAAATAAAACAAAAAGTCACATTCTCAGAAGTGAGATGAATTAGCACGACGATTTAGGTCAGCCACCTGTGCTGGCCATTAATCAATTGAAGACCTCACCTTTGGACGAGTTGTGCTTTCGCCCGTTGCCTCTCCACCTTTGGACTCTTCCTCCTCTTCCCCATCTTTATATTGGTAGATATATTTATGATTGTCACCAACATCTGGCAGTTTCAACTGATGTGCGGCTGTTTCGTTCACAGCCACTAAGGTCTTGCCAATATGGTTCCTGTTTGGAAAGGCTGCCCAGGACCTTCTGTCACTGACGATTTGTAGCGGCTTCATGTCGCCACACAGGAAGCTTTTGGAGTTTGATGGTAGCCTGAAGTCAGCCACGAGGAGGTTGGGTTCCGAGGCTGTCGCCAGGTTTCGATAGAGCATAGCTGGAACTTGGCTGGGTGGAGAGATGGGAATGGCCTTACTCGGTTTATCCAAGGAGGCGGACTCCTCTTGGTTCGGCTGATACACGATGTCTGAACATATGCTCTGCCTGAAGTGGTGAGTTTGGTTCCAGATGCCCTCCAGTTCTTCTTCTTCCTCTTCAAACTGTTGGCGGTCCAGGTGGACGGGTTCTTGTTCTGGGTCTTCGCTGTCCTTTGATGAGCTCACGTTTTCTGACGTCTTTGTGCAGTCAATGCGTCCCACTTGAAGGGACATGAGCTTTCCCACCATTCCGGTAATCTGGGGATTGTCTGAAAATGACCCCTCAGGACATAGTTTGATACTGCTTGAGGTGGAGATGCCTGAGTCCACAGAGTCTTGTCGAACTTTCACAGATGACTTAAGATTGACAAACATCTGAGAAGCTTGGTGCGGACACTGTTCTGTCTTCTCATCATGGACATGGATTGCACTTTTATGGTACTTGTGTCCATTGAGGTCCCGTATCCGTGTACGAACATTTGGGCAATGGTGTTTATTCACTCCGGCGTTGATGGACATAGTGGCTTGATTCACATAAATCGGTTGGGAAAGATTGCAGGTGTCATCATTTCCAGATTTCTGTCCTGATGACATTTCGTCCCACTCCTGCTTTGCTTCGTCCTGCGGGTTGAACTGCCCCTTGGACAAACCATTACAAGGTGCCATCTGATTCTTGTCTTTTGCCGGGGTAGGAGTTGCGTTGCGAATAATGTCATTATCATACAAATCTTTGGCAACTGTAGACGTCTGTGTCTGAGAGCTGATTTTGGCTCTGCTAACTGTGTTGGCCAGCGAGGGTCGAGCTTGTTTGAATGAACTCAGTGCTGTGTGCCGTTGGAAGTTGGGGTCTGGATCAGTACCAGTTGCCTTATTGGATTCCTGAGGAGCTATTGTTATGATTTCCTGAATACTGGGGATGAGAGTCATGTCTTTTGGTAAATCAAAGCTCAACACGGAGCCCAAGGAAAGAAATTTGCACCGGCTTTTCCGTTGGTTCGAGGTAGCCGGTCCCTCTGAAACAGCGTATGGCGTTATAGTGTCCTCTCCAGTGCACTCCAACTCAACGTTTCTCAGTAAGGGCTTCTTTATGTCGAACATAGCGTCAATTTCATCTTCGCACTGTGGCGAACTTTTCTTCCCTCGACCTTCTTTGAGCGGCCAAGTATGAGTGTCATAAGTGACTGACTCACAGGCGTAAAGAGGCTCATCTGTTTCCTCGTCCACCCCCATGACTTTTTGGATGGTATGCCTGCGAGTGTCTCTCTTTCTCTTTCTTTTCTTGCTCATTCTCTTGAGGCTGCAGAATATGGAGCTGTTGACATTCAAAGGGTGGAAGGAAAGACTAGTCTGAGGTGCTTGGACTGTCGAGGGTGGTGAAGAGGAGGATGGCAAGGAAGTAAGGGAGGCTGAAGTTGTCAACCGGTTCTTTTGGTACGGGAGAGTGATACTCTCATACACCGGGGCCACAGCTGAGTTGTTATCCTTGACATGTAAGTAAGCACTCACCTAGGGAGAGATGGAAAAAGAGAGAGAGCCATTCAACATGTGAGTGTTTTCTTCCCTTAGAATGCCTGACGTAATGGTTTTTATTCCCAGAGATGTATGTGGTGTCATTCTGCAGACAGCAAAAAGCATGATCCAATTCATGTGCTACGGATGAATGATGGCACGGGAACATAAAAACCTCAGATTACCATGCAAATAACTAGGCGAAAGGAAAGAAAAAAGTGAGAGGTAATAGAAGAAGATGACAGTAATGAAACATTTGTAGGACACAGTCAAAATCTTTTTTAAATTCCTGAAATTGTCTCTGTTGGAAGACCAAGTTGCAATCACACCAAGAAAACCAAAGGTAATTATTGAAGTACTGTAAATCAAAAGTAACTGTCTCTAAATGACAAACTCAGTGTGAGAGACATCTGGGAATGTAGAGGGAAAAACACAACTAAAAATGGAACCTGACATAAAAGTAAGCTACTTTGAATCCTGTAGTTAGGTCTGGGAAAAAGAGCAAAAGCAATAAAGTGTGAAATTGAAAACCATCTAAAGTGGTCCTATAACCAAAGTTTACTGAGCACTATACCATTAGTGTCTTTTACACCAGTGGTGGACCGTCACGACCTGCAAAGCCTTCCCTGCTGGCCTAAAAATATCTGAATCAGAGACTAATGTGAATTATATGTCTCCATGAATTCTTATTAAATAATTCCAAATTGTCTTTCAGCTTCTTTTCATTGCTTTTCCCCTGTTGTGCACCCTCCGGTGGACGTGTAGTTAATCACACCACACTCACAGCTGTGGATAGATTCAGACATAGCACTACTGAAAGCCTCGGAATGAAATCCATAGCCCGCTACTGTATTACACACAATAGTGACAAGAAATATGTTGGTGAAATAGTGCCCATCAGAATAAAGGAAAATTTGGGTTATATTTGTTATTGACTGAACTGTGTATTCAATGCTATTGTCTGCTGTAAATAAATATAATATGTTATACATTGGGCCACAATAAGCAGACTGAGTGAGAGGATTTTTTTTCCCCTCAGGCTGAAAATATGTCGACATGACATCGAGTGATCCGTCAGCCAGCCCACGTTGACGACCTCAATAAAATCTGAAGTCATACCACCTACTTCATGGTTAGACTGTAAAAGTAACACACCTCTTTTGTCCTCCCCTCAAATAGCACTTCAGTTAATGTGCATCATAAAAGCAGAATTTATTGGCTTCTTGTTTGCATTTATGACTGTGAGTGGAAAATTCTTAGTATTCATATTCAAATTATATTTTCACACTTTGTGACTGACACAATGATGTAGCAGTGGTGTGAGTAAAATAATGATGCTTTGTCAGCATTCAGGTTATTCGATTTCAAACATTTCCTCGCAGCTCTCGGCTTGGAAAATGGTTCACAAGACAGGGAAGCAAGTCGCAGGACCAACGCCACCTGATACGGTTCAGCCACAGTAAATAATGACACGCAGTATGCAGTTTTAGCACACTTGAAAGCTCAGCATGCGTTGTCAATTCACACCCTGCAATTTACCTCATTTGCACTCTGCCGATAAATCTTTTTCTTTCGCTTCAAACTACCCAAAGCATTTTCCAAAAGCCCCTGGCAGCGTTTCCAAAAGTTTTTACAGGCAGGCAGAGTCGGCTAAAGGAGAAAGAGGGAGGAGGGGGAGGCAGATAGAATGTAAAAGCCAAAGCAGAACAAGAAATGAACCAATAGCAGATATTCAAGGACAGAGATCATGTAGATGCAGTTGCTAACTAGCATATCATTGTGGAGCAATTTGGTGAGTTATCTGAAAACATCAAGTGTGTGTGCTCACCCTATGGAGAGGCTCAGAAGTCTCCTCTATAACCTCATCATTCACAACAGATTGGTTCATCACCTGAACCTGGCTGTTTCCTGCGTTACCAAAGCGGAGGATGAGGTTGACCATGCCCCCTAGAGAGGAACTGCTGGGCTCCTGAATGGCTATGAGTGATTGTGTGGGAGACTCTGATCGGGGGGCCTCACCGTCCCATTGTGTGATATTTTTCATCACCTCGTAGCCATCCTCTAACTGCTTTTCCTCTGGCTGCTGAGGAAGTCCATGAAACTGTCCGGGATTCTGACCGTCTCTCCTATTCTTGGGGTTTCTTACTTCTGAGATGAGATTCAGAGACTGACGGAATTCATAGGAATCTGTATTCTATTTTAAAAAAAGCAATAGAGAGAAGCATGAGGCATTTATTAAACAAACTTGGTTTTAAATAATTTCAGGTGACTTGTTCAAATCTACCTCTAAAGGAGAGCACAGTGTGGCCTCAGAGTAAATGTTATCGATGGAGGACTCCTGCGTCAGATTCTTGTGAACCCACTCTTGTTTCTTTGCTCTCCAGTGAACGGAAATCCACCCAAGCATACTACGTAGTTCTTCCAAGCGCTCTCCTACCTGAAACCAGTTACTAAGGGTCAGTATTGAAAATAATATTCCACAAACACAAAACGTAGCTCACCATCTGAGTGAGATGATGTTCTTTGTCGAAAATGTTTCGCCCAGATGCCTCCAGTTCGTCAAACTCCTCAAACTTCTGCTCAATTTGTACGTCAAGCTCTGTGGACTGTCGGATATGTCCTTCCGCTCTCAAGGCTTCTGAGAAGATACATGACCGTGTGTCTTCTGTCCACGAGCTAGCCACACAAGTGGTGAAAAGGTAAGAGGTGTAAGACGAGGCAAGGAACAGAGTTGAGAGAAAAAGTCATTCATAAAATATGAGAAGGAACAGACCACGACCCTAAAAGGACCTACGTGCGTATGTTCAACTTGCAGGAAATGTTTAATAACTTCCTCAACACATTACTTTTCAAAAGCGAACATAAGAACTATTCTTTACTATTTATAAATGTTCACACCAGGGTAAAAATAGCAAGAACATCCATTTGGCCCTAAAACGTTTCATATCCTTCCATTTTGCTTACATCATTGAAAGATAGCTCCTGAAGAAGTCTTGGAGATGCAAGAATTCTTGCAAATGGCATTTGAGCTCCATCACTCTTTTGCCCAGCTCCATCCAGACCTTCAGCATTGCCTGAATCTTGGTCCCGAGTACCTGTACTCTCTCTGGGCAGAGCTCTTTCAAACGACAAGCCTGGCTCTCCATCTCCTTCACTTCATCAGTGAGAACTTCATAGTCAGTCTGTGAGAATCGCAGAATCACACTAAAAGTTAATTACGGCATCTTTTTTGGCGCTGTTTTGTCAGCATGTACTCGTAACGTTGCCCATGACTTCATCGCCGTATCTTTATATGTAGTCTACCGCAGGAACACATGGTCCACGAATGTCTGATCACGCAATAGCAAAAACTAGCCATCGATCCACATGTTTTTTCCTTTTGACAAGGCAGTAATAATTATTAGTGTCAAAAGTTCTCTGGGAGCAATACTTTATTGCCTCCGTCTGTAACAGTGAGCTTGGAGAACAGTGAGATAAGATTCCTGTCTGCTGACGGTACATTTATTTCAGTTGGTTGAATTAGGTCATTTTTGCTACAACGGTATTAGATCCAGATAGCTGTGTGTGCATGCGCGCACCTGGCTCCCACAGATCTTAAGTGTTTAAGCACACTTTTAATCATGTCCCCTTTGGATGTGACACATCCACACATACAAACACCCACAGACAGTGAGTTTGGATGGCCTTTTATAGGAAGGGACAAAAGCCGGTGGAAAACGGACAGAAATTCATGCATCAAATTAGGTCTGTCCAAATATTTGCTTTGGTGAAATTCAGAATTTGGAACATAACATAGTTACTATATTATTGTTACCTCGAGTTGGGTAGTTCTCTCCTGCAGAGTCTCAAAGTCACAGTGATCTGGCTCACACTGGACTGCCATATCTGTCTCCTTCTCAAGGATGTCCCGGTTAAGGTTATTGCAGCAGCAGAGACACTCTTCCAAGCACACAGTCAGTCTGGCTTGCTTGGGTTGAACATAAGTCATCATGAGAACTTGATGAAAGTCATTATTCTTCAGTGAGATAAACATTGCAAATGTTATGAGGTGACGTGTCGTCTCCTCAGCCATGTTTATGTGCTATCCTGACGTGTACTGCATAAATCACATGACTGAAACGAAAATGCCGTAAGATGCTCATTTGCGGGATTTTTAATCCTTAGCACACACATCAAACCAAGTGCTGGTATATTTATTTGCCGAGGGCAGAAAATGTTGTACCCAAGAACACACGGTTTTCTTATCCTTTTTCCTTCTTACCTTCCTCAATAGCTCCTCTATGGATTGCTCGTAACTCTGCGATGGTCCTTTTTCTGTCACGGTGTCATTCTGCATCCCTGCAGCTTCTCTCGGTTCCTCCAAAGAGCCCTCCGTGCTTATCTCACCCTCACCACTGCTTTGGAATCCCAGCAAGTCAGGATCTGATGAGCTCTTACTGTGGAGAGGCTATACACAAATATCTATTATACTTTATGTACTTCTTAAAAGAACCACCCCCTATATATATATATATATATATATATATATATATATATATATATATATATATATATATATATATATATATATATATACAGTAAAGTCTCGTTATATCGATATTCAAGGGAGTCCGAAAAAATATTGATATAACCGGGACTATCGATATATCCGACCCTGTTTGCATGTAATTTTCTCCGTGCGGGCATAGAAATAGTATCGATATAACCGGGACTATCGATATATCCGATATCGATATAACGAGACTTTACTGTATATATATATATATAGTTGTATTAAGTTTATCCTGTCTACTTGTTATCTAATTTAAAACTGATTCTTTTCTTACAGACAGTGTGTTGTAGGTGTTCAAATACCTGACGAAGGCGGAAGTATACGCCGAAACATGTCAGGTATTTCAACACCTACAACACACTGTCCGTAAGAAAATAATCCATTTTAAATGATAGGTAGGTAGGTAGGTAGGATAGATAGATAGATAGATAGATAGATAGATAGATAGATAGATAGATAGATAGATAGATAGATAGATAGATAGATAGATAGATAGATAGATATTTTTTTCCTCAGTATGTCTCACCTGAACTGGGCAGCATGGAATACTGTCAGGCTCCTGAGTCTTGTCCAGCTCCACTTGTTTCAAGAACTCAGTCTCTATGTTCTGGTCCCGAAGCTTCGATGTCTGCTGAGTCAGGGCACTTATAACACGTTGGTACCTGGAAACATTTGAAACACTGGAAAATCAGCCTTGTCTTATTCATCACCTGCGTTCGCACCAGAGCGTCTTTCAGCAAGCACATTTTACATACTGCATATATTATCTCAGTTTATTTTACTCTGCAAGAATGAGGTTTTGATGTAGTCATGTGTCACATAAACTTTTCTTCAGCAGAAACCGGTTCTACCCCACATGTGTGGAGAATTTACTTTTGAGATGGGAAAATGAACCCTTTGAAATTATATTTTTCCACCTTAAACGGGGTTGAACTTGCTTATGTTCGGAGTTAATAAATGACCATAGCCCAACTGAGGCAGAGTGAGAGTTTTCTTGAGCTGTCCATTCCAAGTCCCTGCTCATTACCTACTCCGAAAAACCTAAATGGAAACCTTTACCAGTCTTTGTTTTTTTAAGTCCGTGTTGGCGCTCTTTGCAGACTTTTTTTGATGTGTATATGTACATCTAATAATACAGCTGAAACCCAAATTGTACTCTGCGTCCATGACAACATTCATTGAAGCTATAAGTCAACCAAAGTGAGCAGCATGGAAAGGGTGAGCCTGACATTCAGTGTGTGGTGGGGAAGTAGATGTCAGGGCTACGGTTCAGTCATCATGTGCTTTATGAATCAGAAATGACCTGGGCCAAAGCTTAAACGGGTGAACACATCGAGAGAAAAACAATCTGTGGTTCTACTGTTTTCTTGATTGTCCTCATAATAACTTCAAAATAAACAACATTTTGAAATTAGAACTGGCAAGCATCGCATTGTGGAAACGCTAAAAACGTTTCGCCCGACCGCCTCGCCGGCATGTTAAGTTATTCGTGCAACTTCATCTTACTTTGTGTCCACCTCTTCCATACGTGCTGGCAAGCCACGTGCGCGTGGGTGACCGTGTCTGTGGAGGTGCTTCACCTCTTGTCTGACAGCACGGAGCTCCTGGAAACGAGTGGCTATTTCTTTCCCCAGCTCTGCAACTGATATTGTTTCAGGGTCATGAGCTAGCGAGGATTCCTTCATGGAAAGCTCCACAGACTCCAGCCAGGACTCCAAACTTCCTATGGCCTGTAGTACTTTTAAAACCTTGATAGAAAAGAAGCAGAACATCAGCGTTTGTGAGAGGGGTTCTTTTCATTGCAAGTGACTTTGTTCAGTATGAGCATGAAAGTGTGCCACTTGTAATAAAATAAACTCATATTCCCGTAATAGCAATGTAAATCATACAAAGTGATCTTTGTGATTTTTAAAATATCGGCTCACACTCTGGACATTAGGTTTTTTTCAAAGGAAAAACAGAAATAATCATCTAGCATCATTCTATTTGGGTCAATAAAATAATCTTTGAGAGTACAGGTTATGTGATTAGTGTTACCCTCAAGGTAAATTCTTCCGAGGCCTCCAGGAAAACGTCATTTCTCTTGTGCCTGCTCTGCAGCTCTTCCCAAAGCATCTCCAGCTGGTTGAGGAACTGTTCTATCTTAGTGCTGCCTGGATGCTCGGCACGGATCAAACCATGTCCTTCCTGATAATTTGAATGTGTACCATCAGATTAGCTCTTTGTATGCACCGTACAAAGTCATTCAGAAACTCCAGCTTACTTTTTTGACCACCTCTATTCTGTCTTTGTTGGCAAGGATTTCTTTTTGCACTGCTTGCTGGCACTCTCGGGCTGTCTCTAGTCCTTCGAAAGTGGCTATTGAGCACACTTGTGTGGCCATGGAAACATTTTCTTTCAGCCAGTAGAGAGTCTAAAGAAAACATGGAAAGCAATCAGGTTCAAGAGATGGAAAGTTAGCTCATGAGAATAGGTGTTCACAGAAAGAAAACAATAATTTGGCTAAGCAACAAGCAACACAGCTACTGTACTCAAAATGCGGTGTGTTTCCGCTCCTGACCTCACAAAACTACTTTGTACGAGTACAAATGAGCCTTGACATTTCCTACTATGCTTGAGCATTTCAAGTGAAGATCTGCTCATGATGGATCATGACCTAATGTCTCTTACAGGGTGCACAAATGCTTTGCAAGTTTTAAGCGAACAATCCAATGAAATTCAATGGATTTAAAACAAGACTTTAGTTTTTTTAAGTGATTTTTTGATGTCGCTGGCAGAAGGCGTTGTACCTTGTCAGCTGACACAGTGAACTTCCGGAGCTGAATATGAAGCCGTGGGTGGGCTCTTGGGGCATTGGCAGGCCTGGGCTCACTTGTAAGCTTCCCGCTGGAAAGAACACACGGATATGCAACTCATTATAACTTACATAAAGACCTCACATTACATAAGAGAGCGGGAGTGAAGGTCCGCTGAAATTACCTTTCCCTCCTTGACTCATGACTGATGATGACATCATCAAGCCCATCTCCCATGGGTGAAGAGGTGTGGTTCACACTTTGCTGTGCCTGGCTTTGCTTAGTACTCCCACAACATTCAGATGTACTCTGGTGAAGACGATAAATGATCAAAGGCAAGAAAAAACATATGAGCAACTGAGCTGGAATCAGGAGTATTTAGACGATTTCCCAATGTTTTATGAATGACACATTCTGTGAAAAGTAATATAATGAGACCAACAGAAAAATACTTCTCAAATGAATACCACCTACCACAAAAAAGCGAACTGTGAGTGTTTTCAGTAAAGAAATACAGAACAAGATGGCCATCCGAAGCGGTCACAATTGTAACCCGTGATTTAAAGCCCACATCCATATACAAGTGGGATTAATGGATTCGACATCTATTCCCTACACATTTGCTTCTGTTCTCCCTCCTTTGTAATACAAACAACCCGCAAAGTGTGCCCAACATTCAAAGATTATGAATGAGATGATGTCAGATCGTGCAAGTAAATCTTTTCAAGTGGTAATCTACTTTTCAGGCCTCGTCTAACCATCTCCTTTTACAAGACACTGATCCCACAGTAGTGTTGAACCTCATCTGTTGCTGACTGATCTCCTCTTGAGTGTCTTCCTAAGAAGTGATCTCAGCCAAAAACTATCACTTAGCACCGAGCCCATCTGGTCTTCAGGCCGAACATCTGGCTACACTTAGCCATAGAAACAAATGATGCTCGTGTTTACCTCCAGCAATAAAGAGACCGTACTACTGGCATCCACACCGAATCTACTAAATATGAGTCAGAAACACCGGTATACAGATGCTGATGTACACACGGGCAACACAAATACTATTTACGAGTGGACATTGTTGTACACAATGCATGTGATCAGTATTTGCACACTGAGGTCTGTCTGCTGTCATACACAAACCACTTCATCTGCAGTCACTTAAACACACACGAGCGCTTTGAGGTACAACACTACAAAGTGACAAATGACTTCAACTATTGGTGGTTGTGACTTGCTTTGTCTTGGCTGCCATTTGCTCTGTTGGGTTTTGGTTAAATGGTCATATTAATTGCACTGTAAAGAGTAATGAGTGATGTTGCCTCAGAAAAGTAACAAGCAAGCCCATGAGATTCAACACTCACAGCTGTGAGAGCTCAGGATGAGAAGCCAACCATTATTCCCGGCCCTTTCGGCCCAGTAGTCCTTGTCATGTACAATGGGCCTGTCATAGCGTAAGAACAAGAATAACAACTAGAATAGAAAGAGTCAATTCTCTCATTATTCTCAATTTTGTCATCGTTTTCATTGTTTATGCTGCAGCTGTCTCTGTTTGGGAAGGACGTGGTGAGTCCTTTTGTTGCTTCTGTTTTAGGGGCTGTCCCTCGGAGCTGGCAAAACAAGGCAAAAAAATTATAAGGCAAAAACAGCCATGCAATGCAGATGTGCAATTTAGTCATTTTTGTCATGCAGGTAATCAATGACCACCATTGATGAGCCAAAACTCTACTTTTGGCGTATTCAAACCTCATTCAAACCGGCACCTCCCGTATGTATTCTTTTAATTAAAAGAAAACAAACAAAAAACAATGCCCTTCGTTTGGCTGGCAACCGGTTGAGGGTGTCCACCATCGACCGAAGACAGTTGGGATAGGCTTCCGCACAACCCCCCCATGCCTGGCCCACCCCCTGTGACTCTAGTGAGAATAAAGTGGTTTGGAAAATGAATGAAAAAAAACAAAAGGACCTCTCGAGTAAGGGAAGTTATGATTTTTTTTCTCTCTCTCAGCCATCACCCCACACACATATGGTCAAACCCCTTTTGCCCGGGAGAGAAAATAAAACCACGGCACCGTGCCTGATTCACATAAGGTGCTCGGTAATGTCTTACATGACTGCCAGAATATAATTTCAGCTCATGATCCAGCCACCATGGATTGATCCACCATCTATTAACACGCCATTGGCTGTTATTTGTTCAGGAGTTTGTGTTAGGATATTATTCTGTCAGAAAGTGAAAGGCTACGTCATTTGACTTTGAGGTGAGCGTAAAAGTGTGTTTTCTCTGGCCTGGTGTTCAGAATAGTTGCACAGTCAGAGTTAACCATTTTTCATGGAACCTGAGAAAATTATTACAACGGTTCTTCTTGCGGTTGCTACAAAGGGATAACCGAAGGATTTTAAGAAGAAATGGTATAAAATCATTCCGTTAGGGACCACCTTACAACTCGGAAGTCGGGCAATGCACTGCAAGTCGAAATGAAAACATGCTTGCTGGGTGTCAACTGGGACTTTGTGCTCACATTTGACCCTGAATAGGGGAATAGCCTTCCTAAACTATAAATAAGGAATTTTCCCAACCATTTGACACTTTATGTGCGGTGGTCACAGATGTTGCTGGCACGGATGACATATTTCCCCTACTAGCGAAGAGACGTCGTGTGGTCATGCTAACAGAACTTCATACCTTCACTGCTTACCATATTGTCTTGAGCATTATTTTGCCATTCTGCACCCTGCTTTCCATTGGTCCTTTGAATCTCTGTTCTCATGTTGCATGGGAGTTCTTGGGTTGGTGTCAATGGGTCACCGTCTTCCCTGGTGAATGTTGAGCCCATGAGAGAGAGAGGTCACTCCTGCAAGACAAGCGGAGCAAGATATTGCCGTGGTGTTGACAGCAGGCCTTTCTTGGTCTACAATAGAGTCCAATTATGGTTGTGAATGTTCTGCCAGTGTTTGTGTGTTTTGGATTTAAATAGCTGAGGCACACAGCTTAAATGACAGCGGTTACGTCATTTCGGGAACTGAACATAGTTCCCCAGTAGGACATTCTGTAAGCCTGACATAGTTGGGCAGGGATGAGCGTGATTCGTCCCAGAGATAGTTCCTCTTTTGCAGTGTTGATGATGGTGGTGGAGAGCACTGTCTAATGTTGTTCCAAAATCTCCATGAGTGTTCTCTTAGGCTAAGATGTGGTTACTAAAGAAGCCATAACCTTGTTCATAACCTTCAGGCTTTCCTACTAATTTGACCTCCTGTATATAACACATCAAACTTGTTACATCAATGTCTACCTTGGATTTTGCTCTTTTTTTACCTCAACAAAATCAATTTTCAGTCTGGACATGATACTGATTAACACATCAGTGCCCATTGATGGTTCCCCAGCCCTTGAGACTCATAACTCCCTAAAATGTACCCACAATTACATCTGCCTCTAATGGCAACAGACAGACAAAGCAAAAACGGTACTACGACCACGGTTTTCTTGTCTTGACCTGCTAACTTACCTAAAAATCCTCTGAAGAGAAACCCAGCAGTCCCTGACCTCGTTCTGCTTCTGTGTAACACCGGCAGCCAAGGCAGGGTGGAGATTTGACAGCTGGGACATACTCACATCTAACATCTAGCATATGCATACATGTTAGGTTGAGAGGGTTTCTGCAAAACACTTTGAGCTCTGGAAATTCGGTTTTATTTTGGGGAGGGGGAGGGCGGTAATCGTTCCTACCATGATTTGACTGGCAATGTCACGGATTTCTCTCTCTCTGAAGAGGCCTGGCTCTTTTGAGGCAGATATGCTTTTCATCTGAAATGAAAGCAGACATTCCAATGATGTTATTTCCATGTGTTGGACAGTAAAAAATATCAGGGCAAAAAATTACAATACTACCATGTTATTAATGGTAAATAATGTGTTGTCAGCCTGTTGGTAAAATGAGGACACTTCCAGTGCAAGTTGAAGATTGTCTTTGTGTTTTTTCAGATGGGATTGCACCTTCAACCACCTGTAAAAGGCACAATAAACACAATAAAAAAATATATTCTTCCATTGGTAGACTGGTTCATCCTGAAGAACACTTACATTTTATTAATATTTTTTCTCCTGCTTGAGATGCTTTTACTATCTGATTTCCTTTGTTTCTCCAGTTTAAGAGCCATGTGGTTGATCTCTTCATGCAGAGTTCTGTATAGCTGCTCATCCTACAATAAAGAAGGAAATCAGAACAAGTTAATCATTTTGTCAGAAATATACAAAAGTTAATTTTGTACCTTGATGGCTGGGAAAGTTTGCCATAAGCAACAGAAAATATCCAAAACATACTCTTAATTGTTTAACATGGTTGTATTCAAATTTACATGGAGAGTATACAAACTCCACACAGGAAGGCCAGAACTGGAATCAAACCCTATACCTGGGCACGGTGAGCTTGACATGCTAACCACTCGTCCACCGTTTCCATGTTTATTTGTATCTCCATTATTGCTAACGCTCACCTGTTTCAAATCTAAAATTCTTCTGGTTAGCTGCAGTTTGTCAGCATTTGCACCCAGGACATTAACAAGCGACTGCTCCTCTTCCTGTTGGCACACATAAAAGTTTATAGCCTCCATTATTTTGGAAAGCAGCTATTTTATTTAGAGGCACCAGAGAAATGCCACATTATACCCGCCATCATGGCATAAACAGCAATAGCCTACAGCTTAGAAAAGCGTGTGATTGTCACGTCGATCGTTGACGATCTCAAAAACTGATCACCTGCTGCCAGAGACATCAACCTATGTTTGATTATCAGTAGTTCATATTTGTAGTTGCTCGGATGATGCTCTTGGACTGAAGAGCTGCGCTTTACCTTCTCCTTAATCCATGTCTCAAGCTTGTCCACTTTTTTGTTGAACTCCTGCAGGTTTTTAGAACCTCCCAGAACTCTGGATTGGTTGGCAGCTGTTTGTTTCAGAATAGTCCATTGGTCTTTCAGATGGCTGAGCTGATTCTTCACAAGATCAGAGGTGGGATTCAGCTTGCAGATCAGTTGATCACCTGTCTTTTGAAATGGACGGCATCAATAATGCCATTCTTCACCAAACGTGTCACAGCAATATTTTTTAATATGCTAGCGGGTCCTCTAGATTTCTAAATAAATCCATCCATCCATCCATCCATTTTCCGTACCGCTTATTCCTCATTAGGGTCGCGGGGGGTGCTGGTGCCCATCCCAGCTGTCTTCGGGCACGAGGCGGCGGACACCCTGAATTGGCTGCCAGCCAATCGCAGGGCACACAAGGACAAACAACAGTCACTCTCACACTCACACCTAGGGACAATTTGGAGTCTTCAATCTACCTGGCTTGCATGTTTTTGGAATGTGGGAGGAAACCGGAGGACCCGGAGAAAACCCACAACGGCCCGGGGAGAACATGCAAACTCCACACAGGGAGGCCGGATCGGGATGCCGTTCGATATAAATATGGGGGGGGGGTCTAAAATTATTTGTTGACCATCTGCAGTCCATCATTTCCAAACAATTTCTTGAGGTGATGCAAAGTATAAACTGTTTGTCTGTTGTGATTAATGCGCGAGTTCATATTTCCAAAGTGACAGGTAACTTAGCATTTCATTGTCCTGGTAAGGAAGAAAAATAGCTACCTGGTTGAGTTGAATTAGGGTGTTGTCAAAGTCTTTAAGATCTCGTTGAAGTATCTGTGATGCTTCATCCCAGTCCTGCAGGGGGCAGCCCTGAATTTTGGAGTCACCCTTCAGGTCTCGAAGTTTACTTTTGCTCCATGTCTCAGCCTACAAAACCCATTTCATTGGAGTCAGTATCTGGTTTAATATTATATAGAAGTAAACCCAAAAGTCTCCAGAATTTTCTTCCATACAAACACAAGAGTATTTCATTGAACTGCATAACTTCTGTTCAACAAGTGTCATTTCCCATAGTCACTGCAAGTCAAATCTTGCTTTAGGCTTTATGCAGATTTGACTTTTCTGTCCGATAATGTCAAAGCAGGAGGCAAAAGTCCCAATCTTTTGAAAATGCATACTTTATTTGTTATGCCAGTTCTAAAAAAGAACCTACTGTAGTTGACGCATGCATAAATAAGAAAATATTTTATTTTCCACACAGCTTATGTATTTCATTGAACGCCAAATTACTATTCGATGCATAAATAAGCCATCACAATGCCAATGCTTTGAACCTAAAAAAATATGTGTGTAATAAATATTAAAAACTCCCTTCCTCATCTGCATTAAAGATTTCAACCACATATGACATAGCCACTAAACAACACTTTTCCCAAGAGTAAAATGTGTGATGTCACTTGGCTTCAGAGAAGTTTGTGTTATGTTTACGGGCCCCTTGAGGCATCGGAGGTATTTACGTGTAGAACAGAAGGAAAAGAGCTTGACAAAATGTGCCTGCTGCTATTGCTTCAATCTTGGAAGGATCTCGGGGCTCAAAATGACCTCATACAGGAAGTCTATGATTCCCTTGTTTCTTCCTGTCCGCTCTGCCCAACAATGGCTAGCTGGTCCCAACATACAATTGGGCCTCAGTCAAGCCAAAAAAAGAAGAGTGGCGATATTAGTAGTTTCGATTGTATCACTGCTTTTATAATGTGAAAAATCTGCGACTAGATTGAAAACAGATCCCTTGCTAACGTCATCCTTTGGGTCAATATGTTTTGAAAGCAAAATGGCTCTTTTCACTCACCCTTTTCGTCCTAAAAGGTAAACACAACACAAGTGTGCATTTTTACACATTGTAGAGCGCTGACCATTCAGCCGCATTTTATATTGCACTAATTTTTACACATTGTCATGAAAAATGCTGGTGAAAGTTTTGCAGAGCAGCCTTTGAGACAGATGGGGCGTTTCTTCATGCTCTCACCGGCCTTGTGACCTTAGCATCAAACATTACACCTTTTGGAAATCCCTATCTCTAAAATAAAAACAAATAAATCAATGATTAACTATTTATAAACCTGTTCTGTGGTGTCTAAATCTAAAACTGCTTAACACACATCAGCAAACATCATTTTAGCACATTGTCAGCATTTCTATTAAGATCATGCGTCACAAAATTTAGCTAAAGAGAGCTACATTTGCTAGCATAAATAATATTTTACAGGATTGCACATATTTATCACACAAACACTTCCAAAGCTTGTGACATCCAATAGTTCTTATAACTACAAATCAACGGATTAGTGTTTGAACAGATTGACAGGACAAAATGTCCCTGTGCCAAACTCGCAGGTCCACCAGCATGTCAGTGGGGATGAGATAACATGAGCCGGTCTGCAGCTCATAAAGCCTTGCAGGGCCATAGGCGTGAAGAGATAGAGCCAAACAATGATCTCATTCCTTAATAATTGCTTCACTTATGGCACTTTTTCCTCCCTGTCTCCTCTTTCTCAAACATTCAACTTCTTGGGACAAAATAAGCAGGACATATTTTGGCTGATTCCATTCTAAGGGATAATATACGATTTCTAAATTAAACACAGTCTTGCTTATTTATACCTCTGTGGCCATATAGTTTTAAAATGAAACATTTGTCCAGAATGGGTCTAACTGCAATGGGATACTGAAACACAAACTCCATAGTTGACTTTTTTTTCACAGCAGGAAATAACAGGACCAAAAGTTGGTTGATGCTAACCGGGAAATGGAATTCATTCTATGCGAATTTCGTTGACGTTTAACACAGGCACCCAAGTTTCCTGATATTGTTCAATCACAAAGAAAGGTTCTGCACAATTAATTGCCAAATCATTTTTTAAATGTCTTTAGGCAATATTCACATGTATTGTATATTTACCTTTAGTACTTCCTTGTTGAAGAAAGATGTATGCGGGGTATAGAAGTCACCCTTGGATGGAATATCTGCTTGCTCATCATTCTTTGCGTGATGCTGACATCTTTGAGCATCTTCGTCCTGCCATTCAGATAATGGAAAGTTTAATTGTCAAATTGAAATTGAGGAACTACCTCTGGACGTCATGATTTTTGAATAGGCAATGTCATAATTGCAATATTCATCCATCCAAAAACAATTACAAAAAAAAACCTCCATCCATATTGGCATGATACAAAATGTGATCAAATCAACTCAATGCTCCCACTCGACAAGCTTTCCTGCAGTTGGGAAACACCTGGGCACATGGAGGAAGTAGAAATTGGCAGATACTGTCTGCCTTTAGACAGTTTCAACGGCTGTTTTCGTCGATCGGTCTGTTTTTAATGCTGACATAAAAAAAAACGGGCCACTTAATTTAAAAATTATGTTGTATAAAATGTTTCTTACCACTTCAGATTATGGCTGTCATGCCTGAATTTTACTTCTGGTACACACA
This sequence comes from Hippocampus bargibanti, assembly GCF_051943395.1. Classification (NCBI taxonomy): domain Eukaryota; kingdom Metazoa; phylum Chordata; class Actinopteri; order Syngnathiformes; family Syngnathidae; genus Hippocampus; species Hippocampus bargibanti. The sequence continues at coordinate 16,665,857 of NC_142746.1, forward strand.
TATATATATATGTGTATATATATATATATATATATATATATATATATATATATATATATATATATATATATATATATATATATATATATATATATATATAATTATTTTTTTTCTGATCTTTTCTGTTAAACTTTTTTTTTGTACGACACATCATGTTCTCCAATTGATCTTTGCCTATTTATTTTAAATAAGACAAGAAAACATGATGTTACAGTTACTAATGTGAGACCCAATGATTTGTTATCCAATTGAATGTCCTAAAACACAGGTGTCAAAGTCAAGGCCCGCGGGCCAAATCCGGCCCGCCACATCATTTTTTTCGGCCCGCGAAAGCAAATCAAACTTGTTAAATTCCATGATGATTGCTAAAATCTGAGCCAAAATTTCATATTTTTGGATGTCAACCACAATAAAAGTCATTATTCTTGACTTCAGATTTGAAAATGACTTATTCATTAATTAGCTGTGTGCTCTGTATGTAATATTTGAAGAGATTTAAACATTCTAATGGGGTCCCCAAATTCATAACGGCCCTCGAGAGGAAACCATAACTACAATGTGGCCCGCGGCAAAAAATGACTTTGACACCCCTGTCCTAAAAGGACCAGGAAGGCAATCGCTGTGTTTGCGTGTTATTATTCCCGGCCTCCATGTGGACTTTACAATGTCTTTTCTTTTGTTAACATCTTCCCTGACCTCATGTTTTCCAGTGAGCACTGCCTCTGAAGGGTGTGCTATAACAGAGCAACGCGCACACACACACACACACACACACACACACACACGCACACACACACACACACACACACACACACACACACACACACACACACACACACACACACACACACACACACACACACACACACGGGAATACAGAGATGACTTCAACGAGGGCCTCGCCAAGCATAACAATATTCTTTGCCCAATGTCATGCAACACAGTACATACAGTGCACTGTATTGGATTATTCTGCTGACCGGTGACTTTTTGCATTTTGTGACAGCCAAATAAGAGGAAACGCAAGGATTCACACTCCCCTTGTCTTCACTGCCCCACAAATGTGCCATATTAAGACGGAAAACCCCACATACTGTTAATAAAACAAAACACTAATAAAACAGTAGTGACATGAAGAATAAATATTTGTCAAAAGAAAAAAAGTAATGGAATTTTGATCATTTAAAATACGCGCACACACACACACAAAACACAAGTAATACATGACTTAATAGTAAAATTGAACAAAGCCTGTTTTATGGATTTTCTTTTTGATTTAGTTTGTTATTGAATTGCTGCATAATGTATTTTTTTATGGAACCTAAAATTCGAACACAAATTCAAATTCAGTTGGTATCGATAACTACAAAGCAAAGGTAGGAATGCTTGTGAGAATGATGAAGCTAGGATAAATGTGCTTTAATTAAGGAGGTAATATAGCTTTGGTGGTCATGGGCTTGTTTGTAAAATCCAAGACTAATGAGTTAATAAAAGATACCAGTACTAGTTGTGTTAAGTTCATTTTGTCTCCTTATTATCTATTTTGTAACGGATTATTTTCTCTGAAACATGTCAAGTAATTAAACAACCAAAAACCCAGCTGTCTGTAATAAAAGAATTCATTATAAAATAGATACCTGTACTATTATAGAGTGAGCAACCTAATACTCAAAAAGCATTTCATGACTTTAATTTAAAAAGACAGACAGAAACAATCAAAGTAAGAATCATAAAATCACGGCTAGCTATGTATTGTAAGAGGAGCACATCTAAATTCAACGGTATGAATTGAAAATTAAATGCTATTTCTATATCAACTGTGTCTTGTACCTTGAACTGAGAGTTTGGTTCAATGTCACAGTCAACTCCCACAATCCGCGGAAGGTTGGAATGACATGTCCCGCTGATGTTGTTGTTGTTATTGTGGTTTCTGGATGTGGATCCCAAAATGGATCGCTGTCTTTGTCCCAATGAAATTGCATTCTCTGAGCTTTTCTTATTCCCAGAGAGTGTGATCTTCTTGATGGATCTGGAAACAGCAGAGGAAGGCGCAACGTTCTGGTTGAGGTGGTCTTCTGCGGTCATATCGTCCTGTTTCTCTTTCACGGAGGTGACCTGCTGGCCGGCGGGGACGATGAGGCAGGGGCCATGTGCGCAGACCTGCTGTTGACTGAAGTAAAGCGAGTTCAGGTTATGCTGCAGTGCGCCGTTATCAATGGTCTCACAGTGCAGATAAGTCTCCGTAAAATCCTGGCATTTGGGCACAGCGGGGACTGACAGCTTAGTCCCGATTGTGAAGGGCTGTATCTTCCTGACGATGCTCTCAGACATGGTCAGTGTCCGGATGAGAAAAAAAAACAAATCTGGAGACCAAATTTACATTTAAAAGCAAAGTCACATTCCCCTGTACACTCTCCTCACTCACTGTGTCTTCTTGTCCAGTCTCTGTGTTGCGAACAAGTGGAGGGTTGAACCGCAAGTGAAGGAGGAGCTCAGTTGTCCACCTTCTTGTGCATGTTGAGAATGCATAGCACACAGCCTACGATGGCTTCCTTGGACTCTTGGGAAGTCACGCGTTCCCAGACGTTGCGCAAAGCTGTGCCGAGGTGTGTGACGGCTGAAGAGAGGATTCTCCTGAGGGACTGGACCAATGAGCCAACAAGACTGCTACTGAGGAGCCTGATAACCAGGGACCGCAGCAGGATGAAAACTGCTGGCATGCTGCCTGAATGACTTTCCGCTCAGAGTAAAAAAAGTCTCCAGCGAGGAGGGGGAGAGCAGAGGGTTGGTTCAAGGGAGGATGAAGTCACCACCTCTCCATTCTCTCCCCTTTTCTCGCTGTCAGGAACTTGGAGGAGTCTGAGAAGCCTTTGGGTGTCAAAACTCCAGATAAAAATAAGAACCAGTTCAGAGCCAAAGACTTAAAAGTTAGGATATTCTTCAGAGGCCATCAAGTATGACCTAATACCCTCAGCTTAATCACACACACCTATTCTGACCGTTTCTGTGTGAGGAACAGAATCTGGGTGTAGACAAGCCTCTTGAGACGAGAGTATCTGATGCTCTGGTGAGCTCCGACAGTCCACAAGTGAGGGTAAGGTCCACAGGCAGCAGCCTTGTTCTTCCTCCATCTGCAGGAAACAGTTGTCACGCAAGTTCTTATGCAGCACTGAACAAAACCTTCTGTCACTCATCTCCTTGAGCCTCTGAGCGGCTGACAGTTACACACGTGCGAGGCCAATAGGGGGGCCAAGCAGATGCTGACCCCCTGTCAACCACTCCCATGGCAGCGCACATGTTGGGTTGAAGGATTGGAATGTTATGCCTGGGGTGCTTTCGTCCAAACAGCGGGAGATTACTGAGGAGGGCAGAGAGTAGAGAAAATATTTGCGGGGAGGCAAAGAGACAGTCCTGCAGCTGATAAAAGACTTTCCCAAAAAAGGAACACTCACTTTCGACTCTGCTGACCTATGACTTCACCCAGTCAGGAGGTCATCTTCTCAATAATTAGGAGCTTGACTTTTAGCAAGTAAAGAGGGATTGAAAACACCTCATTTAGACAGCAAAACCATCATTTGCTTTGACTATTTTGCTTGGGGTTGCACAGTGGACAGGAGCATGTTTAGGGCTTCTTGTGTGGAGTTTGTATGTTCTTCCCAGTGCCTGTGTCATGCTTCATTTAATGAATTGATTTCGTCCGGCCCGGATGTGAAGTGATTAGCACGACAGCTTCACAGCGCAGAGGTTGTGAGTTCAAGACCCAGTCTGGCCTCCCTGTGTGGAGTTTGCTCACGTGGGTTTTCTACGGGTCCTCCGGTTTCCTCCTACGTTCCAAAAACACGCATGGCAGGCTGATTGAACCCTCAGGTGTGAGTGTGAGAGCAAATGGTTGTTTGTCTTTGTGTGCTCTGTGATTGGCTGGCGACTAATTCCGAGTGTCCCCCGCCTAATGTCCGAAGACGGCTGGGATAGGCCCTAGCGCCCCCCCGCGACCCTAATGAGGATGAAGCGGTCTGGAACATAGATAGATGAATTGATTTCCACAATAATTAAGTGGAATGAAATATGATGTCAAATCTTGTTTTTCTACTTCTTTCTTTCCTGTCAGCTTCCTTTCATAACTTTGCTGCTGTGAAATGTAAATTTCTCCACTATGAGACTAATAAAGATAAATCCAATCCAAATCACACATATTCATGGATGTCAGAATCCGGCTGCCTGTGCCTATTATTATGATTATTATTATTATTATTATTATTATTATTATTATTATTATTATTATTATTATTATTATTTGCACACACTCTTATATAACTTGGGAAAAAGCATTTAAATACATATACAATTCGAATTCACATTTTTCTCCTGTTTCAGATATTTTCCATGTAATAAGCCAAGTCACGTTTAAGACTCGAAAGTAGACGTCATGACATTTCCTTATTTTATTGCATTGCACATCGTCTCTTCGAGCCTGTAAATTTTTATTGCAAATGGGAAGTTCTTTGCTAGCAGAGACACTGTCAGATAAGATTTGAACCAGGTGTGCTATCTCTCCCCACCAATTCCGATTAGGCTACTGTAACACCTTCCTTATGTTGTTTACTCTGGAAGTCTTTCCCCACCACAGGTCTTCGTCCTGTGTAGAACTCTGTCGTCTAAATTCGTGAATAATAATTCAAACCTCGGCTCTGATCTGAAAGTTCTGTAAAAGTGCCATCTTTCTTTATTTGAGGCTTTGAAGCTTTCAGTGTTGCAGTCATATGCTTGTAGTCTGATGGCTGATATCACTGCCGCCCAAGTTGATAATAAAGTCCTGATGCGTTCCCACCACAGGCCTTCCGAGCTTTTCTTCCATTTTCCTCGAGCCACTAAGAACGTCTTGGAAGATGTGTCCAGGGGTGATGTCACTGGGACTGCCCGCATGAAAAGAGAGCGATAACTGTACTGTGGCTGAGGGGAGTACATGCAATGACGTTAAAGACGAGGTTTGTATTTTTCCACTTGCTCTCTGTCATCCCAAAGGCACGATTGGCTCTCTGGTCAAATTTCATCACAGATAAGAAGTTGGGCCTTGGATCATGATCAGCCTAGGCTGGATTTGTTTTAGTTCTTGTTGAGAATACAAGTGGTTGTAAAATAAATATAAATGTAATAAAAACACAGTGGACAGTAATACCTTGGTATATTTGTCAGGCAGCTCAGAGTTCAGGCTATATTTGTGCCTTGTCATGCAGGGACCTCACTTCAGTAAGCATCGAAAGACTTAGCTCAAATCTGCTTTTGGCTGATTTGTTTTTATTTCAAATGCAGTCCTTCCAGCTACCCATTTTCTACACTGCTTGTTTTTACAGAGTTTTTAATACGTTTACTAAGATGACTAAGTCGAGCCTATCCCACTTTTGTTGATGACCAACCCCACTGGAAAAAGAAAAAATTTTTCCGATGTATGAAGCACACCCAAAAGTCTTGATTTTCGTCAAAAAATGACCATGCACCTTATATGCAGGTGCGCCATATACCTGTATGTGAGGTAATATTGAGCAACAACAGGTCTCACAACTACTTTCAGCAGCCACCGACTCCATTTCCCCCATAGTCGAAGAAGTAGTGCGTGATTCCATCCGCTAATGCAGTGCCTTATAATGTGGTGTGCCTTATATTTAGAAAACCTTTATATATTTCTATATTATATTTGGAAAACCTTTGGCATTCATTCGAAGGTGCACCTTATACTCCGGTGGGCCTTATACAGTATATGGAAAAAGTTTGGAAAATACACCATTCATTGGGGGTGCACCTTCTACTCCGGTGTGCCTTACACACCGGAAAATATGGCATATGTTCACTCCAAACTTTCCGAAAATATTGGTCTGATGTATTGAACTAGAAACTCTTAAATCAAGAGCTTCTCAAAATTCTGTATAGGGTTTATTTCTACCATATTTACTGTTCGGACATTTCAGATAATAGATATTCTACAAATCAAATTATTAAAATATAAACTCTGATTGTCAATACAGTATTCATTTTCTATACTATATGATGTTTATACAAGTAACAAAATGGCTTATATGGAATGTGGTTTAGTTTTGTTGTGTCACATTGTTTTTATTTGATTTAATGTGTGTGTGTGTTTTGTTTATCTTTCCAAGTCTCACTACATATGGTGATAGAAAAAACGTTGACATTGAGCTTGTTTCGGATGTGGGACGAAGCTGGAGTACCTGGAGAAAACATACAAGCATAAAAGGAACATGCAGCCAAGATTCAAATCCAGATGTGTTCCACCATTCTGCCGTAGTAAAAGACTTATGTGGAAAGATGGTTGTTTTGTAATGGAAACAACACTGCATCGCAATATGAAGTCATACATTTGTTCCTTTGCTTATCAGTGTGTCTCAACAGCTTAAAATTCCTTAATTCTGAGCTCACACATCTGCATCTGCATCTTTGCGATGTCCTTTCACACAAGTTGCCCGTAAGCAGTTGTAATTCAGGTGAGAATTTGTACGTTATTTAGACAATACAGCTGCATTTTATGGAAACAGGTCAATAAAAATCCATTACAAAAGCCATGTTTTACGGTATAATCAACTTTCTTTCTTGCCCACCTCCAAATATCTTTACTGATGACATCACTTCATTCTCGTCTTCCAAAGATAATATGCAGCCTAAAGGCATGTCAGCCCCCCCTTCCTATGTCGTCAAAAAAAATGATAATTTCAACATTTACCATTTATGCATGCCTGTGGCTATATTTGTCCTAATGCGACTACATGCTTCTCAGTTGACATCCACACACACATGCACACACACACACACACACACACACACACACACACACACACACACACACACACACACACACACACACACACACCTATGCACACTCACACAGCAGTACATGTACTTTGATTATCATCTCACTCTTGATTCACATTTCTTAAACAAAACAGGTCCGTTCTTATCACAGAAAGACTGAATGACATCATATGAAATTAAATACCAAATTCGTCACTGTTTTGAAAGCAAGACTGCTAAGATCCTCACGTGGTACAAAAAGACAAGCAGCGACAATGCAATATTTCGCCCGAAAGCATACATCTAACCTACGAAAGAGGATTAGAGAAAAAAATAAGGTTGGCAAAGTCCTGACTTTATTCTCAGAATTCTGACTTTAAAGTGAGAATTCTGACTTCAGAGTCAGCATTCTGACTTTATTCTCAGAAGTCTGACTTTAAAGTGAGAATTCTGACTCTATTCTCTAAATTCTGACTTTGTAATGAGAATTCTGACTTTATTCTCAGTATTCTGACTTTAAAGTGAGACTCTGACTTTATTCTCAAAATTCTGACTTTAAAGTGAAATTCTGACTTTAAAGCTAAAATTCTGACTTAAAGGACAACCAACGTCACTTTTTTGTTTCTTAACTGACATCAGAAAAACGTTTTATAGCATCTAAAATACCCAAAACACACAGTATGATATTTTTATTCAAATGCAAAACACCAATAAAAATGACTTAAAGTGTCCAAACTCTGCAAAAAATTGAGCTGCGAATTGGGCATTTTCAGAAAGCCCCGCCCCCAGTTCGTGACGTCACGCCAAGACGTCTTGAATTGCTGGAGAATCAAAACCAATGGCTTCAGATTCGGAGATTATGCTTTCTTGTTACACAACCAGTTATGAATATGATAAAAATAGTTCTGAAGAGGAAAGCATACATGTTTGCAATCGATTAAAGAATTATATGTGCCATTTTGAGGCAACATTGGGGGAAAATGTCTCAATGAAAAAGAGGCACAAAATGACGACCTCCTGTGGCCACCTCCGTTTCCACAGGCTGATAAATTCCTTATATGGAGCTTGGACGCCCTCTTCTGGCGACTTTTGAGTGCAACACGAGGTCCCCAGACCAAACAAGTACAGCAAAATACATTGACGTGATGGAAGGACCGCTACAATGCGTCTTTTTTTCGGTCAGGGGCGTTCCTTTAGTGACGTCACGTACGGACTCGTCACCAACTCAAAAACAAGACTTCCTGATTATTCAGCCCGAGTCTTAAAACGTAAAATATAGCTATATGCGGTGGAATCTTATTAAAATACGCTCAGTAGAAGTCATTTGAAGCCATTTTACAAATTATGGACACAACTTTTCCGGAGACGTCGGTTGTCCTTTAAAAGTCCGAATTCTGACTTTATTTTCAGAATTCTGAGAATAAAGTCAGTATCTTGTCAAACATTTTTTGTTCCTTCAGTGGCCTTAATCCCCATTTTTTTCTTCAGTTGCCCCAATCCTACCCCGTACTAACCTGGCCTCCTTAGTCATTGTTAAAAAAATGAATTAAGGCAAACGTAAAAATATAATCTTTTTCTGACTCAGAGTTAATACATGATCGTAATGTTAATAATGTTGATGGATTTCCATCTATTCACTCTGTTAGTGTTTCTCCTGTTTGGGGAAATTGGAGTCTATTCCAGATGATTTGGGGAGACGACAGCTCATCTGTCATCCACAGGAAAATCACATTGAAACCATCACTGAGAGGGAACTGAATTGAGGCAACCTGCATTGTAGTAAATGGAAGGCAACCATTTCACCGTGTTTGCCTGCTAAATTGTTATTGAAATGAATATGAAGTGAGTAGATTGTAATGTTTTTTTTTTCTTGGCTGTACAACAAAATGCTTACTGTAAAATGAATAATTCCTGAATTTGTTGCCCTAAAATAATTTACAGGTTGAAACATCAAAGAGGAACTCATGTTTTGTTTTCAGTTCAAGACTATTGGTTGGTGCTAGTGTTGTAAATCAGTGTTCAGATCAGGGACACGCACATACTTTTCTTTGAATTTAGTTCCAAGAAACCCTCAGGTGGCAGTTAGGCGGCGGGATGAGGTCACACCGCCATGTAACAGCCTTGGTTCCCATGGCGATGGTGCAACAGCAGCAGGAAGCAATCTAGTTATATCAAAGGACTGAATAACTGAAAACGTTCCGTGTCTTATTTTTAACTCCTCTAAAGGTATCAATCACCTCGAGAGTCTAAACCTTTAACCTGCGATGTCATTCCAGCGGAAGGTTGGGTGCCTTCAAGTGTTATTGCGGAAAGTTGTTTTGACCCGGTGTAGTGCAACGAATTAAACACATGAACAGATTCTAATCTGGTGCTGCGGTCTTCCTGGGGCGCATGAGTGCACGTCTGAGTCACTCCGGTTTTCCAAGGATCTAGCATTTATAATGCGGGAAAACATTCAGAAACAAGCAAGAAAGTGTTGAAGATGAATACATTTACATTGACAAGCATTTTATGCATTAACATACTTGGGGATGCTGTGTAATCATATGTCTGTAAAAATAACTTTTATGTGAATTTGCTTTCTGCAAGAGTAAGATCGTAAGTGAGCTAATCTACATCTTGACTTCATTTTTAACATTAGCTTCATGTTTTAGATGAGGTCATTCTTCTTTGTCATCTTGTGTGCATGGGATGAATAAGAAATGAGCAATAATTAGCAAAGCCCTTTGAAACAAACTTTGGTCAACCCTTGATATCTCATCAGAGCATGGGTTTAATTAAAAACAGGCAAATAAATTGTTTCTCCTTTAAAATACAAGATAGCCTCAGGGGTATTATGTCACACCTTGGACCTACCTGAGAGTTGGTCTTTATTGTTCGTCTCAATCATGTCACCTCCCGTTCGAGGAATGGATGAGCTCATTGTTGACAACAGGCTGAGCAATGTGTGCATGTCGATGTGGAACGTCACATGACAATAAGATGACACATAAGTTGTCACTGTGACAAAGAGGCGATGAAGCACATTGAGTTTTAACTTCTGAGAATTTCAACTAATAAATATTTCAATTTAGCCCATCAGGCCAGCATGTCGTTCGCACTTAAAGGACAACCGACGTCGCCGGACAAATTGTGTTCATAATTTGGAAAATGGCTTCAAATGACTTCTACTGAGCGTATTTTACAAAGATTCCACCGCATATAGCTACATTTTACGTTTTAAGACTCGTGCTGAATATTCCGGAAGTCTTGTTTTGAGTTGGTGATGAGTCCGTACGTGACGTCACTGAAGGAACGCCCCTGACCGAAAAAAGGGACGCATTGTAGCAGTCCTTCCATCACGTCAATGCATTTGCTGTGCTTGTTTGGTCTGAAAATGTCATGTTGCACCAAAAAGAGCCAGAAGAGGGCGACCAAGCTCCATATAAGGAATTTATCAGCCTGTGGAAACAGGCTGATTAATTCCTCACAGGGAGCTTGGTCGCCATTTTCTGCGTCTTTTCTGGGACACATTGCAGTCCAGATGCCTCAAAATGACACGGAAGGGCTTCTTTAATCAATTGCAAACATGTATGCTTTCCTCTTCAGAACTATTTGAATCATATTCATAACTGGATGTGTAACAAGAAAGCATATTCTCCGAATCTGAAGCCATTGTTTTGATTCTCCAGCAATGCAAGACGTCTTGGCGTGACGTCACGAACTGGGCGCGGGACTTTCTGAAAATGCACAATCCGCAGCTCAATTTTTTGCAGATTTTGGACACTTTAAGTCATTTTTATTGGTGTTTTGCATTTGAATAAAAATATCATACTGCGTGTTTTGGGTATTTTAGATGCTATAAAACGTTTTTCTGATGTCAGTTAAGAAACAAAAAAGTGACGTCGGTTGTCCTTTAAAGCTTCATGGTTCAGCATTTGAATCTCGGTTCAGCCTACTTTTGTGAAATTTTGATGTTCTACGCTGCCGAGATTGGCTATTCTTCCACCCACAACCCAACTGTGATAATGGTAGTTTGGGTATGTGCCCTGTGATTGGCAGGTGACAAGCCCAGAATCAATTTGTAAATAGTGCCAATTATGAGTCATTGGTTAAAATGACAAAAAAAATATTATTTATATGGGCTTGTTGTTTTGTATAGGTGTTTAATGTTTCTATGTGAATCTTCGTATTTGTGTTTTTCTTAAAATCTTCTATACTTAATTTGTAATATTTTATCATTGATCACTTCCGGTTCCTTGTCACATATGTTTCCAGGTGCGATAGAAATCGCGAGAGAGAAACTGAACCAGAGATATTGCGAGAGAGAGAGGGAGAGAGAGAGAGAACGATTATGTCTGTTCATTGTTCAACGTCATTGCAGTTTATCTACTTTCGGTTTACAAAATGCACACGGTACGTTATTAATTTGCTTACTTATGTCTTGTTGAACAGATGCAGTCGTGCCGATTGTTGTTTTAAATGTCTTTTAGTTTTCACTGTGGTTTTCACAATAAATGTTTTGGACATCAGTATGATGCGTCCACAGTGTCGCGAGTACAAAAATCTCCCGATTTATGATTTCTTAAACTTAACATGTATGCACAGCTCACTGAATGAATGCAAATGGCTATGAAAAAAACATGTTATTTCTTTCTTTATTCTTTTTTCTTTCTTTGTTTTGATTTTTTTTTATATTATAAAAATTGTTTACACAGTTGTGGTGTACTACTGTACACTGTAACTTGCAAAAAAGAAAACATATGTGTCAAATGCATTTGCTTGGTCACGTCATTGAGTTAGCTTAATTAGCCTACGCTAACTTTATACGGTTTATCTTTGTAGTCTAGTATTCCAACGAACATTGCTTAGCAGCATCATGACAAATACAGTTATAGAGATGATCAGAATCAGAAAGCCTTTAATTTGAAAGCTCGCCTTTTTAAGTGTACAAATGCAGGCAATGCAGATGCAGTTCCAAACCATTTCAAAGTGCTACTTCCACTAATTGTGAATATGTATAATTGAAAGTAATGTACGTGCACCTAACTGTAGACTAGATCAAAATATTTACTGCTGATTAAATGGCAAGGTACAATATCACCAACAACAGGTGTGTGTGTGTGTGTGTTAATCATAAATGTTACCAGTCAAGGCAAAGGCAGGTGTATGAGCCAATGCAAGGATAAGCAATGTATACTGTATAAAGCTGCAGAGATTAATAAAGTATGTCGCCTTATGGGGACAGAGCATTATACGAGTGTTTATAGGCAAGTGTCGTTAGACCGCACGTGAAAAAAACAATTGGCTTCCAAACAGTTGTCATGCAATCACGAAGCAATGTCCCAACTGTTTGAGGGGAAGGAGGGAGAGGTGCGGCTGCCTTTCGGCAGAAATAGAAAGTAAGCCACATAATTAAAGTCATTCGGGACAAAATGCTACCAGTTGTCTCCCCTGTTGCAGTCAATCTGAGCGACTCGGGCGAGACTTGTACACACTTGGCTTTACACATACGCGATACAGTTTACATATTAGGATTGTAAAAATTAAATGGAGCTTGAAAAGTAAGGGGAAATGTAAAAAAAAATACTACAAGGAAAAAAAAGGTGTCAGAGCCTTAAATAAACCATAATGAGTCCAGGATAATGATAATAATGACATGATTTTTATTTTACCTTCGAAGCACTTTCCTGGACAGATTTGCTCATTGAAATTGACACACAAGACCAATTGACACACAAAGCCACAAACGCGCCACATAAATGAAACAACTACTCCCAAGTATGTGCGTTAAAGGCACTGAGAATTACACTACGAAGATGACAAACCACAGAGCTGCATTTGTGTGGTTAATAGTAAATGGACTGCATTTATGATGTCTACTTTCACCACAGCGGTGCATTCGAATGTCTTACAATGTAACGTCACACATACTGTATTCATACACTGACAGGGACATTTTGTAGACAGTGTCTGGAGCATTAGTTTTTGATTTCAGGAAACAAAGCTTTCAGTTGCAATCGAGGTAATATTAATACATTTCATTCCTTTTATCACTTTGCTGCTGTGAAATGTAAATTTCTCCACTGTGAGACTAATAAAGGCAAATCCAATCCAATCCAAATTGGGTAACGGTCACTCAGTCTGATCCCAACTTTTTAGACCTATTGAGCAAAATATGGAATGACTCATTTTTGTTCAATCCATAGCACTCTGAAAGAATTTCCTTACAAAGCATAGCTTGTTGGTTCGCGCATAATTGGTCAATAAAAGCGGCTATACAAGTCCTAATTCCCCTTAATCCTGCACTATTTCAATGAACCACAAGCGAGAAAATGAACAAATGCGCATACCAATCTTCATCTGAAGAAACTTACAAAGAACTCTGTTCATTAAATAAGCAACAAATTAAAGGAAAATGCATGATTCAATCATCTGGCCACAGAAATAGATCATGTTCTATGACATCATGCTGAACTGTGTGTAGCTGTTGACTCTATCCAGCTATTGCGGAAGTCAATCAGAGTATTTAACATCCTGGGAATATGTCTGCACATTCACATTCTGCAGCTCCTTGTCCTTTAGTGTGATCGTATAAACAGATCGCGGCCTTGACTGATACAAGCCTGACTGTGTTCCATGGCAGGGCTACTTACCTTATTATTGGATTATGCAATGGAAAAGCCTACATGTTGGAGAGTCATTTCAGGAGAGGGTCAATAATGATGCATCATTTGGAGATCAATCAAATACAAGGTGGTGCCTCTGTCACGTTTCGGTTTGTGACCGACGGGTGCCACTGTAGGGCCTCGCCTGCAGCTGCACGGGTATTGGTCGTTTTAATCAGTGGCAGTTAAAATGACTCCCAGAATGACCATACAGTGTCAGGTCACTTTTTGTTTCACTCTGTTAGGCTTGTTTCATCTCGTCATGTTTTACTCATGGTTTTGTTTGCTACTTTGGACTGTATTGTTCTGATGACTTTGTTGTTTGAGATTTTGTTCCTGCTGACTTTATTTTATGCAATTTGTCAATTAAAGGTAACATCCGACTTACGACCGAGTTCCGTTCTGAACAAACAGTCGTAAGTCGAAATGGTCGTAAGTCAAAATCCATTCAAAATGTTGAATATAGACTCGGAGGCTAAATGACACGCAAACTCCCCGCTCTGGTTCCATCACATGGTCGATTGCCGTGCGAGAGTGAAAAGCTGGCTGCCTGGCCAAAATTGTCCTACGTGTTGCCGGCCTGCTAGCGCGTTGCGGCGCCAGGCGTAGAATTAAAATTTAAAAAAATTGGGTCTGGAGGTCATGGTCGTAAGTACGGGTGGTCATAAGTCGAGCTGGTCATAAGTCGGATGTCACCTATACACCCTGCTCCTCCCTCCTGTCTGCATTTTTGGGGTCCACAACCACCACCACCCGGCAAATTGTGACATCCTCATTTCAGTTATTCTACTGTACATTCATTGTGACTCATTTCACCAGGATACCAAAGTATACCTCTTCTTTCACTTCATAGTTTATTTCTTTTTATTGGTGGTTGTGCTTCTTATCATCTCAACAGATGGACGGCGTTAATATGAAGCGGTCAAAAAAAAAGTCTCCATGCTGTAGATTTTATTGCACAAAAACATTGTAAAGATCTTCCATCGTCATCCCTGCCCACAAAATACCAAAGAGCAGTTGGTTTTTAGCAGTTGCTGTTCACGCAGAGCCGTTCTGCAGTTGGACAACTCCTGTTCTCCGTGTTAGTCCCAACAACAGACAGACACCACATGTGCTGGCTATAAAGCTGCGAAACACACCACTAAGCAAATGTGGACACTGCGGGATCAGATGGATGACGCAATGTGTGCAAACGCTGACAGGTGTGACTTATGATAAGGCGAGCCTTAAAGGACAGCCGACGTCACTTTTTTGTTTTTTTAACTGACATCAGAAAAACGTTTTACAGCATCAAAAATACCTAAAACATGCAGTATGATATTTTTAGTCAAATGCAAAACACCAATAAAAATGACTTAAAGTGTCCAAACTCTGCAAAAAATTGAGCTGCGAATTGGGCATTTTCAGAAAGTCCCACCCCCAGTTCGTGACGTCACGCCAAGACGTCTTGCATTGCTTGTGAATCAAAACAATGGCTTCAGATTCAGAGAATATGCTTTCTTGTTACACATCCAGTTATGAATATGATTCAAATTGTTCTGAAGAGGAAAGCATACATGTTTGCAATCGATTAAAGAATTATATGTGTCATTTTGAGGCAACGTTGGGGGAAAATCTCTCACCCCAAAAAAAAGAGGCACAAAATGGCGACCTCCAGTGGCCACCTCCGCTTCCACAGGCTGATAAATTCCTTATATGGAGCTTGGTTGCCCTCTTCTGGCGGCTTTTGGGTGCAACACGGTTATCAGACCAAACATGTACAGCAAAATACATTGACGTGATGGAAGGACTGCTACAATGTGTCTTTTTGCGGTCAGGGTGCGGTCCTTTCGTGACGTCACGTACGGACTCGTCACCAACTCAAAAACAAGACTTTCTGAATATTCAGAGCGAGTCTTAAAACGCAAAATATAGCTATATGCGGTGGAATCTTATTAAAATACGCTCAGTAGAAGTCATTTGAAGCCATTTTACAAATTATGGACACAACTTGTCCGGAGACGTCGGTTGTCCTTTAAAAAAAAAAAAAAAAAAAAGGAGGCACCGCATACTGTTTCAAAACAAAACATTCGCTGAGAGCATTGAGAATAACTCACTGATTCATTCTTGATATTGACTTTTTTTAGAGTGCAATGAATGAATGAAGTGTTACATCAATCAATCAATGAAAAAGCCAGCTGCATCCATTTTCTATACCACAATGTCATAACTAAGAACACATGCTCGAATCTGTGTCTTGCGATTCAAACTTGAACGTGCACAAATTAGTTAGCTGTAAATTCTGAGGTGCTAGGAAATAAGTTGAATCATTTTTAAAAATCTATGTCACAAATTGTCTGACTAAAATGTTTCTGTTGTCCATGCATATGGCATTGGCTAAAAATGTCCCTTCCAGGATAAAAAGCAAAATGCATAAGTAGAAAACTAAATTCAGCCATTCAAAAATACGGTTGCTTACAATGAGAACCACTTTAAATTGAGGTTACAATGTCTGCAGGAATACGATCTGATTCTCCAAATTTCTTAACTCATTCACTGCCAGACGTGTGCAAAAATGTGTCCACTCTAGAGCCAGAGATTTTGTCATTTTCACTCAAATTGCAGGATCCACAGAATATTGACTTTTAGGATTACATACAGTAAATATTTATTGCAGCGTAAGAAACCTTCGTCTCTCTATTTTCATCATTTAAAAAAAGAGTTAATTTCTAAGTGATATGGGTCTGGAGTAATATGAAGTGCAAGTAGGGGCAGCTGTACAAAAGGCAAATGCTGGAAGGGAAAAAAAAAAAAAAACATTGCTAGAGGTCTGACCAGTGCTTTATCGGCACCCCCAGTAAAAAAAAGCCAAAACCCGATCAAATTGGGGAATGGCGCTCTACGTTATGTCATATTTTCAATTCCCGAATACATTCGGGAATGGCAGTGAAAGAGTTACGACACGTCAGATGAATGTTAACGATAACAGCGTGTCAACGCCTCCGTATCATTTTCCATATCAAGAAGATAAATGAGGCTTACATGTAACAACTCCAACGCAAATTAATTGACCCAGACAAGATTGTTGTACTTGCCACATCCCCAAATTTGCAGGACACCTTCCAAACAATAACATCATCTAACTGCCATTGTGTAATATCAACAGTGTGTAAAGTTCTGCTATGTGGGCAGGTTTGGGAACGTTTGAGCGATCACCGTTTGCATAAGCTTCTTTGTGTGTATTTTAGCCGTCACGATTGAGAAGCTTCTTTATTTATGAACACTCAGTCTCATCCACCGAAGAGCTTTGAGGGTCTCCAGCTTTTTCGCTTTCGTCCATCTTTTGTATGTAAACGCCTACATAAGAGTTTAAAGTGGGAGCTTTTGGCAATCGTGGCTTTGCAACCTGGCTATTGGCATAGGGACAAAACGCCTCCAAACAACGTATCAATCAAAGCGCTGCGACAGAGGATCAAACTGAGTAGTGATACAGGCACTCCCATAGCAGCTGTAATGTTTTCTCAGTACTTTACCATAATCCTTGGACAAGTCTCTACATCACTGCATTTGAAACCAGGTTGATCAGCAATGTCATGCTTTGTAAAATTAAAACGTGGGATTATCCTGAATGTAGGGTGTGTCATATGTTTCATGTTTTCAGGTGGTTTTAATGTTCACAATCAGAAAGCCTTTAATAGTCCCACAATGGGGAAATTTGCAATCTTTACCTGCAAAATTGAAAGGGGTGAAGGGTTCTAAGATTTAAAAACAGTATTCCATGCAAAAAAAGTCAGGAGTTTTAATGCATGAAAAAATAAAACGTTCCCAATTATTAATTATGAGAAATTCCTTAAACTACAAGCCAAAAAAAAAAGAAGCAGTCATGAATCCCAAACCTAATAAAGTCAGTTGTTCATTTAATTAGCTATAACAAAAATGAAAATGTATGATGTAATACTACACGTTGAGAGCAGTGTTCCAAAAAGGAATCACACTGAGGGAAATTAATGCAGCACATCTAATATGAACCTTCTTTGAGGTTATCAAACGGTGGTAAATTCTCGGATGAACTGTACTCTATTCCTGACAGCTTCATGACTGATCCCTGGCATACATTTTATTCCAGGGATTTTTTTTTGTAATGAATTGTTCAATTGGAATGCTGAGAAGTGTGCGCAAGCCAACAGGAGCTTCTGCTCATGTTATTTGCCCCAAAGTAGATGAGGTGCTCAGTAATAGTTGAAGTGCTGCTCTTCTGCAAGACCAATGAGCAAGAATCAATTGATGGGCGCCCTCTGTTGATGGTAATCAGAGACCGCTTCTTCTCCCAAAAACTTTCGTCACTTTTTCATAATTACTTGACTATCCAAATATCCATTTATTTAAGTGCTTCATCTTTCCAGTAAAGACCCTGTTAATTGAATTCACAAATACAGGTACCGTATTTTCCAGTGTTTAAAGCGCACCCAAAAAATGACCTTGCGCCTTATATGCAGGTGCGCCTTACATGTGAAGTAATATTGAGCCAGAACAGGTCTCGCAACTAATGTCAGCAGCCGCCATTTCCCCCAGTTGAAGAAGTAGTACACCCACCTATTTAAAATTGCATTTTCTGTGTCGCTCTCACTCTTGTTTCTATTTGTAATTGTATTTTATTTATTGTATTCTATTGTGATTGTATTATATTTATTATAGTATCTATGCTTGTCTGTGTCTGTAAAGCTTTGAAAGGTGCTTAAAATGTAATGTATTATTATTATTATTATTATTATTATTATTATTATTATTATTATTATTATTATTATTATTATTATTATTATTATTATTATTATTATTACATAACCCATGCCTCTACTGTAGTGCCTTATAATGTGGTGTGCCTTATATTTGGAAAAATATTTATATTCAGTATTATATTTGGAAAGCTTTTTTTATTCATTGAACGTGCGCCTTATAGTCCGGTGCTAGATGGAAAATGTTTGAAAATACACCAATACAGAAAATACCATATTTTATGAATGCATTAAACAGTACATGTTTAATATAATTTCTGAAAATGTGCTGACTAAAAAATGTGTCCTACACATTATAAGGCGCTATACATGAAATTTATTATTATTATTATTATTATTATTACAGGAGAGGCTTGGGTTATGCACAACTTCTTCTACAGGGCTAAATATATATTAAATTAGCCTTTATTAGTCTTCCATACTTATTTTTTTATGATGATACTGGTGCAGCATGTTCTACCGAAGACAAATTCCTTGTGTGTTCTACATATTTGGCCAGATAAAAATGATTCTTATTCTGAAATGGAGTTGGTGGCTGCTGACAATAGATATGTGCCCTGTTGTGGCTTAAAATTACTTCGCATATAAGGCGCAGGGTCATATTTTGAAGAAAATTAAGGCTTTTGGGTGCACCTTATCCTTACACCGGAAAATACGGTAATTATTAATTACTGTATTAATTGATTTGTAACAGGGCGACCATCACTGGTCATTTCCGGCACAACCAAAAAAACAATTAATTAATTAAGTAATTTAATTACTAATTAAATTACATGCGCTGGACAACCCAGCGACCTGTAAGTGGTCAATAAATAGTGGTAATGTTTAATTCGGAATAAGAAAATGTTCTGTGTCGAAGGGTCCCCTGATGACATAAGTTTATCAACCCCTGACGTGATATTGACATAACCAGATGAGGCCTGGTGACTTTCACACCATCAGGCAGTTAGACGGCCTGTTTCCCCTTCCGAGAAAGAAATCAAGTTTGTCGAGCAATGCACGTTAACTCTGAACAATTAACATTCTAAGTGGCAGTGCTTGGAACGGAATACTTCATCGTAAAACCGGAACAGTAAGTCGCCAGTTTCTTGCAGAGTTTGTCACATGACTGCGATGAGACGAGCGCGACAGATTTGTCGTTAGTACAACACTAGAGGGCGCGTTTTCTCACCTACCGACACGTCACAAGGTCCCCTTCTGCCTGCCTGCGTCCCAAAACATCAGCGAACCGCCTCCGACTCTGCTCCAAGGTAAGCTCTGCGATACTTATTAACACTCTGAACACAATGGTTGTTTTGGTGTTCACTGACCAGTCGTGCCTCATATGCAAATAAATGTCCATGTTGTCAATCGTGACATTTTCTTGCCGGTTTAGAGCCATGGGCTCCAATACGTAGTTTAGCTTTAGCCTAGCCTAGTCGGCAAGAGTCCCACACTATCGCATGAATGTTGAACAAGATAACATTACCTCGCCTCAGTGGTTTGTGCCACCTAACTGTCCTTCACCGACATGTCATGTTAAAGCTAACTCTGTGCAGGACGAGGCTGTGAGAAGGTGCTGCTGCTGCTTTTTGCTTTCTTCCATTGAGTCCAATTAGCTAACAATGTTCCTAAATGGGACACATGATCTCCTATGACACCTTGGTATGTGGATCTTTTTCACTGCCTTTTGAGGTGGCCTTTTACATAAACATACTGCCGGGGACCAAACAGTCTACACATGCTGTTGTGCAAACCCAATACTACAGTAGCCATGACTTGCTTTTACTATGTGCAAAGGTTGATGTGGACTGTACACAATGCTCATAAACACTAAGGTTGATGAAATAAAAGAATCGTCGCCAAGATCTGGTGCTACCCCTCTGATATGGCACTCAAAATAGATGGGGTGGCTCGGGGATGTATTTTTACGTGCCAACAAAGGTTGAAGGTGAACAAGAAAGTGGGTCATTGAATAGAATGGTGGGGAGGGTGGGTGCTGCAAACTGTTTTGCTGTAACAGGGGTCTCCCCTCGAAGCAAAATGCCTTACAGTTCTGAGGGAGGAGGTTCGAATCCTGGCTACAGACTTTGCATTGCATACATGTACATAGAGCATGGTCCGACATTAAGCTTTTTTGGTTTGTGGCGAACATGCCAAGTTATGGTCGCCCTGTTACAAACGACACTGGTTCTATTTTAAAACAATACCTCACAAAGTAATTATATGTTTAGGCTTGTGGATGAAATGCCATGTCTCATTTGCTTGAGATCCAACTCCACCCCAAAATCATTCATCCAGGGTGGCGTTACCAGTTCAAGATTGACGCAATCCTTTGTTGTTTGTGTATTGAGACCACAGACTGTTATATACCTGTTGCAGAACATAAGACTATACAGACTGTTTTAAATTATGCACAATATGACAAAAACAAACCAATGATAGTGGTATGGACAAAAATGATTTAATCCTTGTCTTAATATTTAGTTTTTCAGACAAATACCACAAATCTCTTCAGACAAACGCTGCAATCAAACGGGTTTTGTAACTAACATATGTATTGCAATTCGACAAGTATTTAGGCTCACTTCCCGTAAGCAAACATTTGAACCGTGTCTTTTCCTGACTTCAACTTTTAGCACCTTCCACAGATGTTCAGTAAGATTTAGATGTGGGCTCATAGGAAGTCACTTCAGAATAGTCTGATATGTTCTTCCATGTTCTTCGCTATATGTTTTGAGCAATTTATTTTTAGTTATGGTGATGAATAATCCACAAACTGAGACTGAGACAACACTTTTCCAACACTAGGCAGGATGCTTTGCTTTTGATTATTTCATTCACGGTTACTTTAAATTACATCAGCTGGTTGTGGCAATCAGGCAGATAGTGTTCACACTGCAGACACTCCTGACTTTTTTTCTTGCTCTACAACGTTCTCGTTCTTGTCATGTACGGCTAAGCTAGTCCATGGCCTGGTCTTTCATTACGGCCGCTATTGCTAACTCCTCTTGTTGTGTTCACAGGTCAAATGATGGAAATTTGCCCAATGGAGGCAAAGTGATAGACTCTGCAGAGGTGGAGCCAAGTGGAATGTTGCGTTGGTCTGTCCATCTTGAAGGAGGGCCACGGAGAGTCAATCATGCCGCTGTGGCCGTGGGGCACAAGGTATACACCTTTGGGGGCTACTGCTCCGGGGAGGACTATGAGACGCTACGTCAGATTGACGTGCATGTTTTCAACACTGGTAAGTTAGAATGGAGAACCATGCACTCAGGGTTTCCATGGTTCACTCTTTCATTTTTTTTTCTCCAAGTTCTCAAACTATATTTGAGATGTGTACTGTTGCTGCTATATGGAAGCCTTGCTAAAGAATCATAAGTCATCCTCAAGAATGCGCTTAATAAATATTTCCATCCTTTCTCATTTTTTTGGTCTCTAATTAAAAGTGTAAATGTGGTTGGGATTTCTAGAACGTTTCCCCCTAAATAAATTACATTTTTTTTCTCATGGCACAGGCAATATTTTGCCGACATATCGTATTAATAGAATCAGAAAGCCTTTAACAGTCCCACATTGGGGAAATTTGCAGTCCACAGCAGCTATTTGAATGGGCTGAGGGGGAAATAGTTATAAGTAATAGCGAAACAATTGTGTAAATAATAATACTACTAATAATAATCTAACACATTTGATTTGTATAGCACCTTTCAATGGAGGACGCTTACAAAGGAAGACAATATCCCTTTTTTAAAAAAAAAAGACACATTATCATTCTCTTAACTTGAATCCTCAAAAGGAGGTCGTGATAAATGGGACAACACTGAGGTACCGTATTTTCCAGTGTATAAGGCGCAACCAAAAGCCTTCATTTTCTCCAAAAGACGACGCTGCGCCTTATTCGCAGGTGCGCCTTATATGTGAACTACAATAGGTCTCGCAACGACTATGAGCAGCCACCGATTCCATTTCGCCCTGTAAAAGTACCGTGTAACCCCAGCCTTGACTGTAGCGCCTTATAATGTGGTGTGCCTAATATTTGGAAAACTTGTATATATTTATATATTATATTTGGAAAACCTTTTTCATTCATTCAAGGTGCGCCTTATGCTCTGGTGCGCCTTATATATGGAAAAGGTTTGAAAATACACCATCCGTTGGGGGTGCGTCTTATACTCCGGTGCGCCTTATACACTGGAAAATACGGTATCTTGCGAATGGAAGCTTTCAGCAACCGTTTCTGTAAAAGGTAACCACTGAGAGCTACCGATAACATTATTTTGGGAGGTCTTGCAAGATTTACTCAAATCTTGCATAATATGTTAGTCTGTGACCTCCATTTTTATTTTTCTTGAAAGCCTTTTTTGGTTTGAATTCCAAATCATTTGACTATTAATGAAGTCTTTTTCACAACAGTTGTTCAATATCACGTGTGGGTTGAGTAATTGGAGTGTTCTTGTTTGGGATGCAAGCAAGCCTTGAAGAAGATGCTGTTGGCTTATTTGAAATGGAAATGAGAGCATCTCAGCTATTGTTTCATTATTTCATCAGGTTTCTTGCGCTGTGATTCTTCCCTTTGATTTCAGTTTTGCAGCATTGCCAGCTGTCACAACACTCTCTCTACCTTGTGATTGATTTTTTTTTTCCACGTTCTGTCATAGATGGCAAATGGGTATTTGGTCAAATATACAAGAAATGAAAAAGCAGGGCAAACATAAATAACAAATTCAGTAAAAAAAAAAAAGTATCAACTTCATTTCGGAGCGCAAGGGAAGATTAAACACTCCCATATTGTATGACATTATTATTCACTTCTCAACCATTTTATGCCATAGTGTCCCTGCGCTGGATGAACTTGCCCCCGATGAGGCCCGTTGGACATGAACGTGCTCGAGAAGTGCCATATATGCGTTATGGTCACACGGCGGTGCTGCTGGATGAAACCATCTACTTATGGGGGGGACGCAATGACACCGAAGGGGCCTGCAATGTGCTGTACGCGTTTGATGTCAGTAAGTAGATACCAATCAAACTGTCTGTATGGAAAGTAATCCAACTTTCTTAGGATAAAAATGAGGATAACAAATCCCAGAAAATTGTTGTGCTGTGTGTTGTGCTGTTTTTAAAACAAACATTTTGTATTCTAGCCTTTAATCGGATCAACTATTTTACGCAAATAGAGACATTTTGGCTGCCTGTACACAAGCCTACCAAAATGCCGTGTATCAAACATGAATTAAATATCTGTTTACTTGTTGCCAGCAATTTCACATAGAGTGCTGATAATTAATGCAAGCTCTCTGTATTGCAGATACCCACAGATGGTTCACACCAAGAATTTCTGGGACAGTTCCAGGGGCAAGAGATGGTCACTCAGCCTGCGTTCTGTTGAAGGCAATGTATATATTTGGAGGATACGAGCAGCTGGTAAGTATTTGTCCAGTTTCCTTTTACATCTACGCCAACTCCACTAAGACATACGACATACCAAAGATATGACGATGTAAATTTCAATTAGAAATGCACTTTTCCAATGCGTTTTGTCTTAGAAAATGTTCAAATGGCGACCAATGTATGCATTATCAGTAGGATATGACTTGTTGGTAAATTCAGTATGAATTTCAGGGAATGATACTGTCAAATCTGAAAATTGCCGTATTTTCTGCACTACAAGGTGCGCTTAAAAGAAAAGATTTTTTGAAAAGCTGATCATGCCCCTCATAATCCAGTGTGCCTTATGTATGTATGTATGGAAAACGTTTTAAAATATGTCATTCATTGAAAGTGCCAGTGTCTTAAATAACGTCTGCGCGGGCGCCCGGGGAGTGCAACTTTTACGTCGGGCGTACAACTTACAGAACGTCTCTGCCCGGGTGGCCGACAACTTTTTCAAGAAAAAAAAATTCACATCAAACGTTTGCTTTATTCCGATTTCGAAATTTTCGTTTGGTTATGGAATTTGGGTTTGTTTGGCAAAGTGCATACCCGGCAGCCAATCAGAAACCTGCATCAAATAACTACTTCCGGGTGCATTTGCATTTCATTTTACAAAGTAGACGCACAGAGAAGACAAGAAAAATTGATAAGTGGTTAGGAATCAAGCCAAAACGTCACCCCCAGAAGAAAGATTCAAAAGAAGCTAACAAAATTTATGACGCTACAAAAGGTAAATGTACATTAAAAGCATCGTGGAAAGACGAGTTCACGTAGCTTGTAGCAGACGACGCAACACAAACATTGCATTGTGCAACATGCCGAACAGTGAATGGACGAAGGACAACTGGAGTAAAATCATCAGCAAGGGATATTTACGATAAATTAAGCATTTGTGGTCGGTACATTTTAAAGTGTTGTTTTGTTATATATTCTTATGATCAATCCTTAATACTTTGCAACAATGGTTTTTTTGTGATTAGTCATCTTATTGTGTTTCAAGTTGTGAAAAATAGGGCAGGCAACTTTATGGCTGGGCAGGCAACTTTTCAGAGTTGTCTGCCCTGGTGTCCAGTAACTTTTTGTCATGAGTTTCAGACACTGGAAAGTGCCTTTTAGAATGCGGTGCACCTTATGTATGGAAATGTTTTTAAATATGTCATTCATTGAAGGTGCACTTTATATTCCAGAAAATATGTTAACTATTTATTTCCTCTCCTTCTCTCTAGGCTGACTGCTTCTCGAATGACATCCATAAGCTAGACACCACTACCATGCATTGGTCTTTAATTGATGTCATGGTGAGTTTGAAAAAAATAAATAAATCTATTTTTCGATCAATAATTAAAAATCGGGGTTGCGTTACCTCATCCAGGAGGGCTCATCTAGGTTAGGACATTTCAACAGACTGATCAAGTCTTGCTGCAGAAAGAAAAAAAATAAATGTTAGAGTGATACGAGTCTTCTTCCTGACTACTTTTGAGATGCACCTGAGCAAGGCACCGTCTCCATCATCTTGCTCAAGAGGTGCGATTTTCGCTTGCCGCTCTTCTGGCCTTATCAAGCTACACAAACTTTTTGTAATGTATTTCAAAGGAGCCGCTCTTTGAGATGCTTTTCCCCGTCTTGTTATGCAGGTTTGGTTCTTTTAATACTGTCCACTAGGTGGCACAATTTCGCTTCAAGTTACATCTCTGTATTGAGGACAATTTATCTGATGTGGCGTTGAAAGATATGAAAAGAAATTCGTACCTATTTAATGATTATTTATTTTTTTATTTTTAACAAATATGCTCTATTTTATGTATTTATTTTTTGCATTTAAGGGCATTCCAGCAAGCTGGCGGGACTTCCACTCAGCTACCATCATCGGCACAAAAATGTTTGTATTTGGAGGACGAGGGGACCACTTTGGTCCATTCCACTCCAACAATGAAATCTACTGCAACAAGATAGAAGTGTTTGATACACAGACCAATACCTGGTTGAGCACTCCACCAATGCAGATCTTACCGGATGGTCGCCGGAGTCACTCAGCTTGTAAGGAACTCATCTTGTCGAGCACCGCACTGATATTTAGCTACTATTCTTGAAGTTAATCTCCATGGGATGTTATATTATAAATATAAATGTCTCTTTCTTGTCTACGTGAATGTGTATGTGTAGTTTGCTACAAGGGGGAGCTGTACATATTTGGAGGCTACAACGCTGATTTGGACCAGCACTTCAATGATCTCTGGAAATT
The DNA here is from genome assembly GCF_051943395.1 of Hippocampus bargibanti. Lineage (NCBI taxonomy): Eukaryota > Metazoa > Chordata > Actinopteri > Syngnathiformes > Syngnathidae > Hippocampus > Hippocampus bargibanti. Next base: position 16,691,734 of record NC_142746.1, read on the forward strand.
CAGTCCAGGTGATGCTCTTTTGTATGTCTTTAGGATTTTTTTTCTTGTAGTGCTATATAATTGTTACTCATCTACAGAAATGATGTTCAACAGCGTCACTATGTTTAGTCAAAAATGTTCTCTGCAATATTAGGTTCAATGCACCTCCGCTATTCTCAATACAATATTCTGATTCATATTGCATGTGTCGAAAATGAATTAAGTACCAAAATCCATCCAATCCATCTCAGGGGGCAGCCATTTTGTCACTTTTTATTGACTGAAAATTCACCTTTAGATGGATAAAAACAAGTACGTTTTGATATTTAAATCATATCCCACAAATGCAATGCTAATTTGAATACCATGCTGTGCTAGTGGGGGTGCATATAACTTATTGTCGTAAAGAAATTGTTTGATTTGAGCCTTTAAGATCGTATTAACCAACGTTCCTATTTCTTCAAGCCCCTTCTTGATATTAAACCAACAATTTCTTTACTTTTAGCTGCACAATGTACTAAAAGGCCATGTCCAATGTGCTATCCTATGTACACTGGAGGTCAGGATGTACAGTATGAATAAAACAGCTTGCCCTAAGGCCTTTCTTTCTCGGCTTAATTAGAAGTCTGCCCAGGTAGTCATAGCCACTAGATGGCAGACATTTTAGTTCCAATCCCAATTCTCTGGTTTTAATGATTGGTTGCCATAGAGATGGCATGATAAGGTTCACTGCACTTGTTTGACATGTCCAACCTTACAGTGGACTTCACACTCCTGTTCAAATGCCAGGTGTCTATGAAATGAAAAATCAGACCACAATCAATAATTTCAAAACCTCTTCCACCACCATTGTAAACTATAACATCTACAACTCATTTCGAAATGAAAAACAAAAGCTGAAAATGTATAGAAAGGGTGAATACAAATAACTGAGTTTATGTGGTTTTACAAGTATGCTCACCCTGTTAGAGCTGTCGATGGGATTGTGTTTGGATGGATGAGTCTCGCAGTGGAGACATTTACATTTGAATGAATCCGACCACCTTTAAACAGATGTTACAGATCCCTGGAACCCTTTGAAAAGGCTTTCATCAACCGCAAATAAAGTAGGGCTATTGTCATTGGCTTTTCCTGACATTTTTTTACAGTTACATCTTATAACACAAGTCATGGTCCACAGCATCGGGCTGAGCTCATTGTTCAGAGGTATCACTCAGAAGGCTGCCAAAGAATTTACCTTGCGTTAAATATACTATGTAATACAGTGAAGACAAACAACATAAAGTGTTGGAAATAATGCACAACGCAGACACAACCAAGCACTAGAAACTGGGGCAGAGTGTGATGCAATAAAGGTGAGGGAGTTATTGTTATTGTTATTGGGAGGTGTTATTGTTTTATTTATTTTTTTGTTGTCAAGTTCTTTTAAAGGTCTGCGTGTTAAGACACTTAATGCAGCAAATTAATCTGATGTTTTGCTGAGTATATGTGTATGTACTATCTCTCAAAACACAGTCTCCCGCGGGAATTAGTTTATCCCTATGTACCAGGACGGTGAAATGTTTTCGGGCAGTATAAGGGCTAATATATTAAATATGTTAAAATATTCAATAAAAACAAGCCACTTCAAACAAACTTAAGATATTTATGGACATACTTTGATTTATTCATAATGCCTCTTAACTATAAGTATCCTCTTAAGTCAAAGGGAACTGTTTTCGGATGAATTCTGAACACTCTTCTCACTTTTGTATCAAGTTTTGCAATTCAAAGGGCTTATTTGTGGATTCACCTTGGGGATATTTGTGTTTCTTTATTTTTATCTTTGGAAACCTGAGAAGGAGATGTAATGAATAGTTTTATCATTTGATTATTCATTGATTAATCTGAAGGTCATTGATTTCCAAAGTATAATGTCTGGGTTTGAAAAACAAAATTCTAATCTGGTTCCAGGAAACATTTAAGAAATTCGATATGTACCACTGAGAGGCTAAGGTTCTCAGAATTTGGCCACTTTAAACCATCATATATAAATAATCTTTTGATTAACTATTATTTAATTTGATCATAAATTCATCGATAATTAATCATCTCACCTTACCATAAAGCACATTTTGGAAGTTCTATGTAGTAGAGAAAACTGTGAAACTCAGTCAACGGGTGTGTATGTGAACTGTGTCCACACCGTATTGTCTTCCCAAATAATCCCAAACATTATCAATGTGTTCTTTTTTTTACGTTTTAACTCCGCAGAGGCCTTTTCATGGACTAAAGTAGAACCCAAGGGGAAAGGCCCATGTCCTCGAAGACGACAGTGCTGCTGTATGGTTGGAGATCGAATCATCCTCTTTGGAGGAACCAGGTAAGGGGAAAAATTTGAAATATTGTGCACCATACACAGTACAGTAGATACAGCTTTTCACTGTTAGTTATGACTGTGCGTTGAAATACAACCACCCTCTTTTTGCATAAATACATAGATTATATTAATTTCTATTTTAAATTGTATCCCACTTACTGGGAGTCGAGGCTGTATAACGGCGATCATGTCAGAATTAGCTTTCCTACAGTCATCAAAATACTTGTATGAATCCGGTAATAATAATATTTTTATTGGATATTTTTGAAGTGTGTTAGAATTTTTTGGGGGGGAGAATGACTGCTCTCTCCGCCCGACATGCCAATGTGGCGGTCTGGCTCCTCTAGACGGTAGCCTGGGATAATTTCATTGGTGGTCATAAGGCAGTAATGATAACTGGTGCCTGCTAAGGTGCCGCTGTGCTTTTTGTAGGCCAGTAGCCAGTGGAGTAATGAGGTAGCTAACGGCTTTTAGATGGCCCAGCATAGCCGGCGGGACCTGTTATCATAAGACTATGTTATCAGTCAAAACCCCACTGGGATAACTTGATAGTGCAGATGGGAAGGTTGTGGATAAGAGTCCTCTCAGGCCCACTACGTCTACAGGCCCAAAGTCCTTCAGACTTCAAATCATGATAACTCAGTCTAGATTGCCTTTGTGTCATCGGTTTAATTACAGTACCACTTGTATCACCTACATACATGGATAAAATTATTGAGAACCCTTTTGTTAAAATCTCACAATTGTCATCGAATTAACTCTGGCATAAGTACGTTTAGTGAAAAGTAACCAATAAAAATTGAACATTTCTTTTGAATTGTGGTCCAATCCTTGGAAACAATGGTGATGGTACACTTGACTTAATATGCTCCTTGTGGCAATCCCTGTAATCAAACATTTTCCTTTCACTGTAAATAAGTTTAACTGTCCACATTGAAAATTATATTAACTGTACAGTCCATGTTTGGAAAAAAACTTTTCATATTATTAATGGTAATGGTTAAGTCGTTAAGATTGCACAACTGTCCATGTTTTTATGTTCCTGTTGTGTTTATTATTTTGCTTTATGTTGACTATTATGTGAAGCGCTTTGTTACAGCTGCAGCAGTTGTGATAGTGCGATATAAATTCGGTTGTATTGTATTGTAATGTAAAGTCACCATTTTACATGTATGCATTTATTCAACAGTAAAAGCCTTAACTTCAATAGCAAGTATATAGAATGAAATCACATCTTTGATGCATCTCACAAACTTTCGCAAGGACACAATGGAATGAACTACCAGTGAATATAATGAACCATGTTAAATTGATATAAAGCTTTACTGCAATAACTTTGAACATGTGCATCACAGCAATATAATTTTTAATTGAACCAGAAATACTGAACACCACTGTAAGACATTTTACGAGAGATAATCAATTGCGGTTTTGCATCTTGCAAATTTAGAAATGCATACTTGCAATATGTGTTGTAGAAAATGATTTGATAACCTTAGATATCCATGTAGCCTTGGATTAGCCCTGGTTGGATTTCACAGTCTTGATTTCCTATTGTGGCCATTTAGGGCTTGGGTGATCACAATATTTTGGCCAGTGTTCCTGAAGGATCCGAGATGATGGTCGAGCTTGAAAAGCACCACAATTAATCAGTAAATTAATTCATTGTTAATTTTGCCTTCAAATCAGAAATCTTCTCTTTATGGTACTTGATCTAATGTCTGGCCTTAGCTGTTATTGTTGTTACTGTCTGATCTCAAAGGTCTTGAAACAAATTGACCACACCGTCCTATTGACTGGCATTGAATGTTTATTTAAATGGGTGCCAATAAGCCTCTTACACACAGGAACTCCCGTAACCACAAGCACACACGTAGTAAGACGCACAAATGAACACTAAGTGGCTTCTAAGTCCATTCGTATTCTTTCCCTTATTATGAGAATATATATATATATATATATATATATATATATATATATATATATATATATATATGGAGAAAAAAAAAATCACCGGATACCCACTATTTACCCAACATCCCTTTGCTCAGGCAAAATAATCTGAAATATTTGTGACATCTGTTTGCATTGTGAACACTCGAACCCACAAGATCATGGTGTAGACCAGGGCCACAGAAAGCCTTTTTGGCGTAACTGCAGGGTGTAAGATGCTGGCAGGGAAAGCCTACATGGAGCGCCATAACCAGGTGGCTGGCATAGTCTACCGAAACATCTGTGCGGAGTATGGACTGGAAACCCCAAGGTCAAAATGGGAAACACCTCCCAAGGTGGTGGAGAATGACCGAGCAAAAATCCTGTGGGACTTCCAGATACAGACTGACAAGATGGTAATGGCCAACCAACCAGATATCGTGGTCATAGATAAAGGGGAAAGGAAAGCCGTTGTCGTGGATGTAGCGGTCCCGAGTGATGGGAACATCAGAAAGAAGGAACATGAGAAAATCGAGAAATACCAAGGGCTCAGAGAGGAGCTGGAGAGAGCCTGGAAGGTAAAGGTGACAGTCGTGCCTGTGGTGGTCGGAGCACTTGGGGCAGTGACCCCCAAACTCGACGAGTGGTTGCAACAGATCCCGGGAACAACATCGGATATCTCGGTCCAGAAAAGCGCAGTGCTGGGAACAGCACGGATACTGCGCAGAACCCTCAAGCTTCCTGGCCTCTGGTAGAGGACCCGAGCTAAAATGGGGACAGACACCACCCATGATGGGTGAGACGAGGATTTTTTTTTTATATATATATATATATATATATATATATATATATATATATATATATATATATATATATATATATATATATATATATATATATATATATATATATAAATTATCATCATGTTTTAATTTGTACTAAATGATACTGGAAAGCTCCTTTTCTATTAAGCCCATTCTATTTTAAGGCATCTTGGACCGTGTGTTTGTTTTAACATGACCTAACAACAGGAGGGCAGTGAACAGGCCTAAAAAGTTATTGTGATCTGTCTCTACGTAGCTGACAAATGCTTGCACAGGCCCCATGAATTACTGACACTTGCTTGTGTTTTTTGTGAGTCTGTTCATTTGGTAGGTCGGCCCAAGGAAATTGTGTTCAAATTTATGGCTCACATTTTGTTTTCCTGGGTTGATTGTCCTTTCACACTGATCTTAAACAGAACCCGTCTGTTGATATTTATTCTCAGTCCTAGATTTGGGTGGGCATAATTTATTACTTTAGTGAACTACAATAAAACTTAGAAACTTTCAAATTGGCATTTTAATGTCTGAAATGATCTGTTTGCACTAAACAGACAGTAACTATATAGGCTGTCAATAATAATAATAATAATAATTAAAAGAATAATAATAATAATAAACAATACCAAAGTTTTAGATGGAAAAGAAACATCAATTCAGCTTAATCTGATTGCAATTTTTACAGTTTAGAGCATGCTTCATACACAGGGTACACTCATTACTTTGCTGAAAATGTGTGGTTTGTCTGTGAGTGAACTGACTGGCCGAGTATTCGTGGTAGTATATTGAGTGCCACTTACGTCAGTGTAAACAGGCATGCTGAGATCCAGAGAGGCGCGTAATTCTGCCCAGTCTCTGATTTATGACCTTAGGGAGTATTCTTTCTCACGCAGTGCAATTTGATCTGCCCTCTCCACCTCTGTTACACTCATTTGGTGAGACCTGCTCATTGCCCCACGAAGGACGACCCATGCATGACTAACTCCACCTGCACTGACCTTCACCTACGAACGCAATTAACCGCATACCCTGCAAACTAAAACATCTTTTTTTTTTAAATACCTCATGGGAGTCCAGCTTCATAGGTATCTGGCTGAACTTTGGGTGTCACAGCTAAATTTAGCAAACCACGTGTTATGGTATGGCAAAATTACAAATTGTTTTAAGGCGGAGAATTTGGCATCAACTACGGGGTACAGTGGGAAAAGGGCATTGGCATGCTGTGAGCAAACAGATTCCAAGCCGTAAAGGAGAATCTGGTGCCATCATTATTATAATAATAAATTTGATTTCTAAGCGCCTTTCAAAACTCACAAGGACACTTTACATTATGAGTTTGGTTGACATAAAATGTCAATTATTATTAATGCAACTAATTGCTTTAAGATTGCCTGAATTATTATTGAAGCGATATAAAAATATGTCTGGTGGCTTATTTAATTTTAAAGTGTGAGTTATCCCAAGTGTGGTAATTTACGATTGTATATTCTTTGTCTCAAAACCAATGGTGCCCATTGATGAATTGCATTCCAAAGTCTTGATTCAGACGGTCAACAATTAAGAGGTTTCAGAAAGGCAGCCACTACAGATTATTTGACATATATTATATTTATTCTTAAATCAATTAATTGTCATCAAATAACGGGCAAGCGGTAAAACAGAATTAAGAATTTTTGGTTGCTCTCAAAATCTATTCATAGTTTTCAAGTTGTTGGCCAATGCTTCCAGCTCGAGAGACTATATGGTCGCTTCAGACTCAGCTCAAGGGAGACCACATAGCAGGTAATCTCACTGGTAGCCAAAACATCCCGGTGCAAAACCTCTTGTTTATTCCACCAAAATCTCACCCTGATATTTAATCTGGCTGGAATTTTACTAATGAATTTAAAACAGCAATTTGCTGAGCCAGTGATTTTCTGTCTTTGTCCGGTGATCTTGTTTTGCTGATGAGGAGGTCAAAAGCCTGGTGCCTCGATATCACGTATAATGCCATTTAGCACCTTATCAATGGCTGAAGGGGCTGCTGTTATGATAGTCCAGCTGGCTAAAGCGTATCTTATCACCATTGAACCCGATAGTTCAATTTTTAGACTAAACACAACATGGTATTCAGTTAGTTGACTATCGAGACCTTTTTTTGGTTTTCCTTTCTCAATGTATTTTATGAAACAATGACTTGCCATAAAATGTAACCTATGATTCATGGTCGAACTACATGTTTGCCCATTTCAGATGCACTTGTCTGGTCGCTGTTTTGAGACATGTTGCCAGAGACACTTGGCTCCGTGCAAACACAATTATCAAGTCTTCAGTTATGCACATGTCATTTGTGTCAAAGGGTACGTTGCAGAGGTTTCCCGTTCAGAATTGTCACTCCGCTTGTGTGTGTGTCTTTCATATGTCTGAGATAAAACGTGTCAAACAGCGAGGTGACCCGAGATGGATTCGGGGCATCTTGCGCGTGCGGCGCGAGACCTTTGGACAGCACAGCAATTCGGTGATTTACCCTTCAAAGACATTACCATGCTAGTATTTCATCTGCATCTTAACCCTCCTTAACCCACCAACAGCCTGTATACATTATGGTGTCATTGGGGTGAGTGCTCCACGGCAGCTCAAATAAACACCCTGCATGGGTGACACCTTGTAATGTTGTTCAAGTAAAATGCGCGTGAAATAGAAGTCCAACATTTCATTTAATGTCCTTGTTACATGCAAGACAAGAATTTAACTGTGGGAGATTCTTGATGCGATCTCGAGAACAATGCTGAATGTATTACATATTTAGATTCTGGTCTTGACCAATTGTGACTTGATATAACTTAGAAATACCAGAATATGGTTAATGATAAGAACTATGAAATGAACAGCCTGATGCCGGCGTGCATTATTCTATCCGACACTATCATCATGAGTGCCCAACGCATTTGGCCTTGACAACCATTTTATGAAGTGCCACTGGAGAGTGTGACAACAGTTTGTGTGACAACAATTTGCCATCTCTCGTGCCTCATATTGGCGTTAGGGAGCTGTATTCAAAGCCCACAACTCAAATTCCTTCTTTTTATCGGCTCTAGGATTGGGTCATCGTAATGTGAAGAGAAAAAAAACAAACATGCAAAAAGAAGCCTTCTGCATAAATGTACCAAAGGGCAAATTTGTACCTTAAACCCATTCAAAAAATGTGAATGACCTTTTTTTAAGTCTTGGAATTTAAGATTTAGGTTAAATTAGCAATTGGTCTTTTACTCTAATCACAAAACAGACATCTTTGGGAGCCAGCAGTAGTTTCTGTCTGACTCTCATCATGGGGCTGCAGGTCTTAATCCAACATCCAGCCACCGCTCAGGAGGGGGGAGAGATATGTTGGTTAGTCTAGGTGAGACAGAAAAGATTAAGGCAGAAAAAAATGGATCCGTGATAACAAGTGGATTGTTAACAATTGAGCATTTTAAATAGGAAAGTAAAGGAATCTTTTAATATCGTCACTAACCGTTGCTCAACAGTCCAAGATGACGTTGAATATAACATGTTAATACAGGTTTCACACACACAAGTTTTACTTGCTGTCAAAATGCCATACATGTATGTTAAAAAGGCAGTTTTATACTTTGTGATGAATTATGTAATCCACATTGTGTTTTGATTGAAATAATCTCCCCCAGGGTTTTGCTTGAGCTGTCCTTTTGCCCAGTCAATGCATTTCGTTACTTTTCTGTTTTAGCCTTCTCTGAAAAGCAAACAAAAATAATTTAATGTTTCTGCTCACGATGGTAAGGTCTTTTACAGGAAGTTGTAGTGTGTGATAAGTTCCTGTGTGCTAGATGGTCCTGAAGGAGCAAAGTTCAATAGGATGTAACGAAAGGAACAGGATGCAGATACTATCACTCCAAGAATGAGGATATCACCAATGAAATGACTCAAAACACACCGATTGATATGTTCACTGCTCGCATTTCTAAGAACATCATCTGGTACTTTCCCATTTAAGGCTTGTCTTGCTTGTGTTTTTGCTGAATTGTTTAGTGTTCCCATGCAGAAATTCCCAATTTGGTCTACTCGTTTCCCCTCATTAATTTTAGGACAGTAGTTGATTTTCTACTGTTTCAGCGGCCTACTTTCAAAGATAATTAGGGACGAAGTCAGTGCATTACTGGAGAGGGCGGCAATTGGGTGATTAGACACCTTCATTGACTGTTGTTTCAAATAGCAACCACTGTTATTTTAGTGGGGGGAGTATCACTCTGGCTTCTTTTAGACTGGGAACCACCAAAGCTGCGGGGTTGGGCGAACCTTTTTCACACGTAGTGATACTTCGCTGATCGAGTAACAAAGTGAACCATCAAACACCAGGATACCACTTAAAGTCAAACACTGTGACTTTCCCGCTTCCATCAACCCCCTCTTTTCCTTCCCCTGCTTCTAAGATCTTTTTCGGTTGGTTTTACAAAGACCAATAAAACATTAATGTGCTGCTGGATTTCACACCCAGGCTAATATTGTCCATGAGTATGCGAGAAAGTTGTCATCTCGCTTGCTGCACTCCTCGAAGCATCCCCTTATCTTTACCTTTTTTTTCTCGCATCAGCATCCAAAGCTGAGGCGTTCTAGCCGTGTGAGTTGTTGACAGCTCCCGTACTGCATTGTGTTCTTGAGATAGTAGGAGTTACTTTTCATGGTGTTATTCCCACCAATACAACTTTTCATAACCCTCAGCAACACATTTGAGGCAATGGTAAGAATTAAAGACATTAACTTGATGGTTGGAAAGAAAGTGAAGTGCCGACAGCACATATGAGGATTATGTCACATTGTTTGGTTTTGCTTCCTGATCTGTGGAAAGCTAACTCATTCACTGCCAGACATGTGCAAAAATGTGTCCACTCCAGTGCCAGGGTTTTTGTCATTGTCATTTGAATTCCAGGACCCACGCAATATTGAGTTTTAGGACTGGATAAACATTTGGCGTAATAAACCTTAGACTCTTCTTTCATCAGAAAAAAAGTTAATTCCTAAATTATATGGGTCTGGAGTTAAAGGAGCGCGGCTGTCCAAAATACAATGAAATAAATACATATTGGTTCATACGGCGCTTTGACAACAGCTGAAGCTGGAACAAGGCGCTAACATGGAAAAAGGGGAAATGCTGCCCCTTGTGGAAGAGAACAAAAACATTGCCTGAGGCCATGGCCAGCGCTTTATCAGCACACAAGCATGAAAAAACAAAACCCGAACAAATTCAGCAATGGCGCTCTGTCATATTTTCAATTCCAAAATAAAAAATTGTGAATGGCAGTGAATGAGTTAAGGTTGTTGGCTCAAACGTCCTTTTTTTAACCTATTCCTTTTCCATTATGTCTCTGCAGCTCTTGATTCCTGGCATTTTCATAAAAAGGGTTATTACCCTTTTTTTATGAAAATGTACCAGGAATTTAGATATTTAAGCATCCTGTGGCTTGTCACTCAAGAATAGGATTAGTGTACCCTTTTAAGTTAAACAGCATATATATTGGGCCCTTCTATTTTGTACCATAGGTCATGTTGACCTTAGGGCAGTGGTCCCCAGCCACTGGGCTGCACAGTTCAAAAACTAAATAACCGACAGTACCCGTGGCTGATTTATTACTGTGAGACTGTATTGTCTCTGTTGCATCCATATTAGACAGACTCATGTCAAATATTGGTCGCATAACGCTAATATTCAATCCATAAACTAGAAAAATGAGTAAAAGACGTACACCTCGGTTTTTGACCATAATTCATTCCAGAAGGCTGTTGGAGTAGGAGCTAATGCACTATGCAGGAATAAGAAACTAAACAAAAAAGTCAGATTTGCGTATATCACAACAATGTCTGCTTATAATTGACGTTACACGTGGAAGTTTTGTGCAAGGAACCCAAGAGGAGTCAAGTGGCATATTCGGGTATGTTCAGTTTGGTCAAAAACAGATTTTCGGTCATCTTCTGAGGCGTAAAAATGTAGAAATTTCTGGTCGAAATCTGACGTTGGAAAACTGGAGTTTGACTGTATTTGGATGGTTTCTTAGGAACGAGGAAAGTGATGCACCACAAGAACATTTGACCAAGAAGAAGAGAAAAGGTGGATTTTACAGACAATATGTCTGTATAATACAATATGTGGCCAGCGGTTGATGGTGAATTCTTCATGGACTTCATATTAGTTGCCTTAAGTTGACGCATTTCTGTGGGATACTGCCAATAGATGCATAAAAAGCAGTTTGATGTTTATTGTTATACTGACATAAGACCCAATTTGTGTTTCTTATATAATTTATGCACTTTATAGTTCTGTGTTGCATGCTTACACGTGACCATATTGACCATAACATGCTTTGTTGTGACTCATTTTAAAACGAAAGGACCAAAAGTAGACTCCCTACTATCATTCCTGATGAAGTACAGTAAAGTCTCGTTATATCGATATTCTCGGGAGTCGGAAAAAATATGGATATAACCGAACTATCGATATATCCGATCCTGCGGCATGTAAATTTTCTTCTTGCATTCATAGAAATAGTATCGTAATAAGCAGTACTATCGATATAACCGATATCGATATAACGAGACTTTACTGTATGTCACTTGACACGCATGACACCCAGTCATATGCTTGTTGCATTCTTCATTGCACATGTGCATACAAGTGCGCTAACTGTTTTAATTTTGCTCTGTATGATCGAATAATAATTTAAAATACAGTAAAGTCTCGTTATATCGATATTCAAGGGAGTCCGAAAAAATATCGATATAACCGGGACTATCGATATATCCAACCCTGTTTGCATGTAATTTTCTCCGTGCGTGCATAGAATTAGTATCGATATAACCGGGACTATCGATATATCCGATATCGATATAACGAGACTTTACTGTATAACCATTTTCAAGTATGCCAAGTATTTCCATGACTCAGTTTCGGTATGTCAACATGCATTCCCTCAACGTAATTTTCCGTGCCATTTTCTACACTAACATTCCCACCAGCCCTCAGCGTTTTATGCATGACTTTGAGTAATGGCGCTGCCAGTAGGCCTATATGAAGGACGGGAAGCAGAGATAAGAGTCACCGGCCTTCCGATGATGGTACTGGGTGGTTGAGGGTATTCGGTTGACAGCTCCCTATAAGCCCGGGTGGATCACCTCCTGGGGGTAGGGGGGGGGCGTAATGACTTCCACAGCTGGCCCTCTGGGACGACCGTGCTCGTGCTCTGCACCTCTCCTGGCTGCTTTAAGATTCAAACATGTTTGTTTGGGGAAGATTAGCAACGTAAACCCCTTACAACATCCTGAACACGCAGCGAGAGGGAGACTCGACGGTGGAGACAGCGGGAAAGAGAAATAGAGATTGATGAGTGGAAAGGGTGGAGGGGATCCTGAAACAATTTCATCAACTCCCAAGTAGGGATGCAGCCATTCCACTTCAGTGTTGGATTGTGTGTGGTATAAACGGTATATTCAATCGAAGCAATGACTTTGCCCCAAGGTAAAAACTGGGAACCTACCCGCCCATTGCAGTCTTGCATGTTGATGAACTCTTTGTACAGTATTTATCTCAATTCCTCCATGTTCACTGCTTAGTGAGACAGAAATGCTCAAATTATAGACCCGCACTAAGATGCAAGTGGTAAAAAAATACCTTTGTGAAATGTTTGCAATAACCGCGTATGTTTTGTGTTCAAAAGGGTGAACAATTGCTCCTGACATTAGGACTAATTTTTAGTACTGAATAAAAATGATAGAAAACAACTTGATGTTAATTTTGACTTTTGAGATCTGATAAATCAGTTTATTTTTTTGCGCTGGAAAACAGCATCACAAAAGGGTAATCAATTCATAGACAGTTATTTAAACGCATCACATAAAAACACTTTAAAAGGCTAAAGTGCTGATTTCATTTAAAATATCAGCATCAGATTTTTAGGGGGGTTGATTATTTTAACTCATTCACTGCCAGATGTGCAAAAATGTGTCAACTTCAGTGCCAGGGTTTGTGTCATAGTCACTCAAATTCCAGGACCCACAAAATATTGAGTTTTAGGACTACAGTACATACACATTCAATATGGCATCGGAAACCTTAGCCTCTCTTCTTAAATCAATAAAAGTGTTCATTCCTAAATGATATGGGTCTGGAGTTATATGTGCTTGAAATGAGGGCAGCTGTCCAAAATACAATGCAATACATGCATATTGGTTTATATAGCGCTTTAACAACAGCTGAAGCTGGAACAAAGCGCTAACATGAAAAAAGGAAATGCTGCCCCTTTGTGGAAAAGAAAAACACATTGCCAGAGGCAATGGCCAACGCTTTATCGGCACCAAAATAGAAAAAACTAAACCTGAACAAATTTGGGTATGGCGCTTTACGCCCTATTTTCAATTGCCAAATAATTTCGGGAATGCCGTTGGATGAGTTCATGGCACCAGGAATGTTCACTTTAAATTAAATAAATAATGTGTCGCAGGTGTCGTTGCCTGTTCTTGTGTGCATCTTTCCATGGCAGGAAACAGATGTGAAGTGATATAAACGGCAGCACATGTCTGGGTGGCTATCTGTATGGGCCAGCCTGTCTTACTGCACTGCTCGACTTCCTGTGGGCTTAAATCAAGTTGTGCGTGATAAGGAAAGATGAATGATGTGTGACCGGCACACTTTTTTTAAAAATGGGGATTCAATATGTTAAAATGTGGATGAATTTAAGATTTTACATGAAATTACTAAATGTGTTTGCATTTCAAGCATTTGGAGACATTAAGCTGAAGATGATGTTGAACTCTGGTAATTTCTTGATAAGTAATAACTGTTGTCTTAATCCTTTTATTTGGTTCTTTTTTTCAGTCCCTGTCCTGAGCAAGGGATGGGTGATGAATTTGACCTCATGGATCATTCAGACCTCTACATCTTGGATTTTAGTGAGTATCCCTGAGCTCAAATGGTCTCTTAATAGGAAATATTTTCACACAGAAAATCACATACCATATTTTCGGGACTATAAGGCTCACCCAAAAGCCTTCATTTTCTTCTAAAGATGACCCTGCGCCTTATAAGCCTGTGCTGTGCGCCTTATACTGTATGTGAAGTACCATATTTTCCGGTGTACAAGGCACACCCAAGAGCCTTATACTCCGGTGCGGCTTATACACCGGAAAATACGCCTTGATTTTCTTTAAAATAACCCTGTGCCTTAGACGCAGGTGTGCCTTATATGTGAAGTCATATTGAGCCACAACAGGTCTCGAAACGACTGTCAACAGCCACTGACTCCATTTTACCCTGAAGAAGTAGTGCATAACCCCAGCCTCTACTGTAGCGCCCTAAAATGTGGTGCGTCTTATATATGGAAATAAAAAAAAATACAAAAATCATTAATTGAAGGCGCGCCTTGTAGTCCGGTGCGCCTTATATATGGAAAGGCTTGAAAATACACCATTCATAGGGATGTGCCTTATAGTCCGGTGTGCCTTATACACGGTATGTATTTACTAATGAAGGGCTCGGTGACTGCATAATAACTGTTTGGGTTCGGTATCTCGAAAAGGGTCACGAACCACGGCTCTAGGTTGTCCCTAGGTGTGAGTTTGCGCATAGATGGGTGTTTACATCTGTGCCTTGAAATTGGCAGGCAACCAGCTCAGGATTATATTTGTGTGTTTGTTTGTTGGTTTGTTTTGCCATTTAAAGCCCGAGGACTGACGCGGTGGCCATTGAAGTATAATCCAATGCCAAGATCGATGCTACCTTTTTGTCTTTATATCTCATACTTGGCTCAAACTCGTCAGCATCACTATAAATGCATTTGGTTGAACAGTGTATACTTACATAGCTTTCATGTGGCCACTTCAATGCTTTTCCGTTGTGAGCCATGAACTAACATACGCCTTCACCGTGGGTGACATATAATGCTTTGAATCAAGTGTAGTTCCTTTCATTCTCCTTTACGCTGCTCGTAGCATCATTTTGGTACTTTCTGAATGTCGTGCGGATGTGTCCGAGCTCATTTGGCCTTGTGTGAAGTGAAGTGTTTGAAGTGCATTCGTTGCATTTTGTAGCTGTAGCTCTTGCGGTTTGGCAACCATGTTGACATTGTTTCTGTAGTGCTTAGATGTCTAAGTGTAGTATCTTTTTTATAACCAATAAGAAAGCACCACAGTTGTTTCCTGGTCTTTGCTAGACTGTAAATTGGGCATATTAGATATTTTAGTATCAGATGAAGTTCTATCACCTGGGAATTCTCAGTACACTTGAAAGATTCTCCACCAAATATCAAATAGTACTGAGGAAAATGCTTCACCCGTGACCTTGTGCTCTTAAAATCAAAACGAAAGCTAAAGTACGGTATTTTCCAGTGTATAAGACGTACCCAAAAGCCTTGATTTTCTTTAAAAGATGACCCTGCGCCTTATACGCAGGTTCACCTTATATGTGAAGTAATATTGAGCCACAACAGGTCTCGCAATGACTGTCACCAGCCACCGACTCAATTTCCCCCTGCAGAAGAAGTAGTAGTAGTGTACTACTGTAGCGCCTTGTATTTGGAAAATCTTTATATATTTCTATATTATATTTGTCATTCATTGATGGTGTGCCTTATATAATATATATAAAACGTTTGAAAATACATCATTCATTGGGGGTGCGCCTTACACTCTGGTGTGCCTTATACGCTGGAAAATATAGTAATCGTTTCTTCCAGTTCTCATCTGATTTCATTCTATAATGGTAGCGCTCACAGGTACATTCGGTTGAGTTGTGTCATTGGTCATTGGTCACAAATTCAGCTGCGATGCAAATTTTTTTAAGAATGGATGACGTGGGCGATGTCTGTTTAGATAAGCACATTTTATGATGTTAATGAATCATTCAGTCACAGAAGCCTCATGTTATGTTTATAGCGGTACTTGAATATGGTGATTTTCACAACATAAATGTAACTGCTTTTCATTTTGTGATGCGGTTGTATTGTAAATTGTGATTCACTATGACTCATCTACTTTCTTTATTCTAGGTCCTAATTTGAAGACATTATGCAAGATAGCTGTAATTCAGTACCGTCTGGAGCAGTCGGGCCTTCCGCATGATATCAGGTTAGACTAACACCCTTTCCAAAAATAATAACATCTCCTTTTGGTCACCAACGTTTCACTCATGTTTTTTTTGGCACTGTAGTCTTTAAGCTGTTCACAATTTGAATATGATGGAAGCAATTCCAATGTTGCACATAAGACAAAAATATGACAATGGTAGAATTACATAACTGTTAACTCTGGATGACCTTTCCATTTTGGGTTAGCTGTGGGCAGTTACTAGGCTTTACATAATAAAGATTTTGTAATCCATTTTGTCAAGTGTTAATTACAAGTTCCTGCAGGGGTTTGAGACTAGCCTGTCCCATAAAGTGCCAAATTTTGCACGAGTGCCACCTTGCATAAGGTGCCTATTGATGTTAATAACCCATCACGTTTTTACGTGTATATGTGTGTGAGAGGGAGAGAAATTGTGAGGTCACAAGAGTCTGGTTATCTCCCGTGAGCCTTCGTTGGCATCTTCTGTTGCTGTGCCAATCTCCGCTCCGCAACACACACGTACGCACGACACAAGAAAACGAACAAAGCCTTTGAGAGGGACTGAGTGTTGAAACCAGAGCCAGTGATAACAATCTGGAGCTCGACCTCTGACCTGTCATCAGGTCAGTACTAGACCCCGTTGTCAGCCCCTGCTCCTGGTTCTCAAGTTACATCACAGCGTTCCCCTCATCCTCATCTCACTGATATCACACCGTTTCTTGATTGACTGATAATGTACGGTTCCAATATTTTTGGGAACGTTATGTGGTCAAATAAATCAGAAAAATGTGGAAAAGAGGGTGACGGTCAAATATGTTTGATAGTTTGATGAAAAGTTACTTGAATTGTCATCTTATGAATACAGTGCAAACATCCTCTATGTGACACTCAATGTCCAACCTGTCTTAATTATGAAAATAAAAGAATAAAAACAATTTTCTTCCAAATAAACAAAAAATAATAATTTTACATGCTCATGTTAAATTGGTCAACTGTACACATGTTAAAATCAAAATAATAAGCGTTTTAAAAATAAGAAAACATGTATTTGTCTCAGAATGGAGAGATTCACAACTGGCAGAGCAAACATTATAGGAGCTGCTGTAAAGCCAGAAACTTTTAAAAGATGTATTCAATCTCTCATTATGATTATAAAAACCATCTAACTCTCTT
Organism: Hippocampus bargibanti; assembly: GCF_051943395.1. NCBI lineage: Eukaryota > Metazoa > Chordata > Actinopteri > Syngnathiformes > Syngnathidae > Hippocampus > Hippocampus bargibanti. The sequence continues at coordinate 16,709,083 of NC_142746.1, forward strand.
CTTCTTCCATCCAGATGGGAACTGTCTGCCATGACCACCAACAGCAACATCAGCAGGCCTATCGTCTCGCCCCATGGTTGACATACAGCTGAATATGAAGCAGATTATTACTATTTTTTCTGCCAGATCTAGCTGAGCATGGAGGGACTGTTTTGTCAAATACAGATCCGTGCCGGATTGAATCTCAAAATGTCACACAAAAGACTTGTTTGGACTTAGTGGACTTTCTCATGCTCAGGGTGTCTCACACAAGGAAAAGAAAAATGGGTTCGACCCACTCACCTTAACTCTCACCTTTTTTTTTTTCTCGTCGAAAACTCAATCAGCCTATGATAATCATAGACATTTAAGCACAGGATGAACTACGGGAAGAAAAATCTGATGATGATGTCATCAAATACAATTACGCTCAAAGAGAAATCCGAACACGATCTCGAAATAGAATGTACATTCATGTCCATTTGCAGCTAAACGGTCAATAGACTTTAAATTTTGGTGTTCAGGTACATTGATTATTGGGTGCTGTACTGGCTTAAAAAAAGACTATTTGAGATGCTTAACTTGCTGCTCTTGCTTCATCATCCCCCCAGGAGCACATCCGCCGCTACACAGTGACATAGTTTGTCTCAATGTATTCAATAAGACCTTGGCATCTTATAACGCGAAATTCTACGGCTATGCTGTTGCTGACCTACTGAACTACAGTATCCACCCCCAACCACCCACTGGGGTGCTTTGCTGTGCCAAAATGCACCAAATGAATCAATCAGAGCATAATTTGTCATCCGTAGACACTTTTGTTGAATATGCATCACCAAACTCTTGCTCTTTTAGACAATCCATGTGGTGTCGAGACACTTTCCTCATGACTCGCTTATTGGATTGAATTGGATTAGCCTTTATTAGTCTTGCGGTGTTGAAATGTACATTTTACAGCAGCAAAGTGATGAAAGTAAGAGGAAAGGAGAAGAAGAAGTAGAAAAACAAAATAAAGGAACTGCTGTTAAGGCAGTCACTCTTGCGGCGCCATCTTGAAGTCAAAACAACAAAAAAAAAACACAAAAGACACAGACAGTCTTCAATCTTAAGCACTTTCTGCATTTTTTGTTGCATGAAACAGTTATAAATGAAAGAGGAGAGGATCTAAGTGTCCTTTTCACCAGTGGATCAGGGATGTCAAAGTGAAATGTGCACATGCGCTACAAGCTAAATGTTGAAAGCATCCATTGACGAAAATAAAATGTCTTACATCTCCTAAATCCGCTTCAATTCCGAGCAGCGTCAGTTCCACATATACATCGCCTCTCTGCGCTGATCCTTTTTTCTTCTTGATTCCTGGAGTTCGTGCGTGCACTACGAGTGACCGGATACAAATGCAAAAGGGCTGCCTTAAATTTTCTTGAACAAAGTTTCTTCATGTTTCATCATAAGTTTATATTCTAATTCTCTTTATGTTTTCGGTGCTCTTTAAAAATAAAAATAAAATAATTCATACTAACTGTTAAAAGTCCCAATCTTTATTTGTTCTCAAGATATACAGGACAAATATCTTTGGTTTTCACTCACTTTGTTTATTATTAATCTTTTTCAGAACACTCATTTTGACATTTTAAACCAGTAAATAGTATAACAGGTGCATTTACAATGATGACGTGAATACCACAAAACTCATTTCCATTGAAAGGAGTTTAGAATATAAGAGGGTCATGCTTTTGGTGTAATGTATTTTTTATGATGTCATCATTATTATATTATTTCCGATGATTTTATGAATTACAATGGCACCTCCTGGCTATGTGATATACCCCATAAAAGGAAGTAGTTATTGTAATACACTAGGCAAACGTTGCCAAACGTTATTTTTATGCGTGATCTTCATTACAAAGACTTTGGCACAGTCCAGTATGTATTAAGGAAGTGGATCATTGCCCCACTGTCCTTTTATGTCGCCTAATTATTACTAAAAATACATTTATCGAAGAATGTTTTCAGTTGTCAAGTCTATATTTACAGCCTCAACTCACTGTGTTACCTTTGAATGTCGGGTTATAAGCGATGTAAGCCTTTTGCGGCACGGGCAATGGGATCTTGATATTGATCTGTGTGTTGTTTTCCTTGTGAGAAGAAATAACTGCAACAAAATAGAACCCGCGGCAACTTGGGCCCTCGCTTTGCACACTTCACTGGCCGACACCATAAATGTTTACAAATGTTCACTCGCAGGTTCAAGACTACGGCACTAAAGTATATCAGGACAGTCAAAGAGAAGATAACGTGCTGATCTACCCTCAAGTCTCTCTTGCGCACACACAACACACATTCACACACTGACGCACAATACTCAGTCACCCAATCAGTGAACACCAGCCATTGAAAGTTTGTCAAGCTGATATCACACTAAATGTCCATCAGGGAGTGATTCAAAATTATTCTATCTGTGGTGAATTTGTTTTTTTCCTTTTGTTTGTGTGTGTGTCATACATGTTAAGTTTCATAAATCGGGATATTTTCGTACTCGCGATTAGTGTGTGTTAAAATAATGTGAGCGTTACAAAAGTTTAAATTACAAGTACATAAATACAACACAACATGCTTTCATTGTTTATACATTCAATTAGTATAAAAAAGTATTTTTTTTTACTTTTTCTTTTGTTTTGCCTTACAAATTATTTAGTATTGTGGTCAAAATCGGGAGTCTCCCGAGCAAATCGTGAGACTTAACTTGTATACAGTGTCTGCGTGTGTGCGTGTGCGTGTGCACGTAAAGTCTATTAGTGATGGAACTCTTCAGGGACGAAAACATCGTTTAGGACGACACATCTTCTCTGATAATGACGCTTACACCTCGAGTAAGGCAACGCTAATGAAGCTACAGGTGTGTTTCTTTCGATATTTTGTCCTATTTTTGTTTAATGGCTGTGATTTCACCCACCCTTTTCAGGCATAATTTGAAACGATGATAAAGGTGTGTGCCTTGCTTTCCAAAATGGCTAACGCTGTCAGACAGACTGTGGTACAGCTGTGTTGTGGCCAGTTACATGGGATCGTAGTTTTTTTGCACGCTCCTTCTTCAACCCTCTAAGTCTAAGATAACTGAACAAAATATAGTATTCAATGTTCAATTATCCACCTATATGCTCAACATTTTCTCGTTTTTTATTACTCTTCTAGGGGAGATTGTAAAAAGTGGTCAGGACTTCCTGTGCAATATGATTTAGTAATAAATCTGACAATTTCACTCCAGTAGTGTTTTTGTGGGGGGAGAAAAATTACACCTTTCCCCCCAAAACACCAATTCAACCGAAACATCATATCACGATGACAATAGCCCCTCACTTTCTGCAAAAGCCTTATTTATTTTTTTCTTTCTATTTTGCGGATTTTAATTTCCTGGATACCATTCTTTCTTTCTTTTGGCATCTACCGTATTTGCTCAGCGCTGCACTGCACTTGGAATAAAGTGGTTCCTTAATATGTGAGTGATGCCCATCATTTGACACGTTACAACATGCAAAAGTTTATCAGTTATTCAACAATTTTTGAAAAATAAAATGGCTATTTAATGCTACTCCCGTTTCAAGTTGACTGTTTAGTATATCTTCCACCAGTTTCATGCTAACACGATGCAAAACACCTTTGAACACATGTATGAAGACAATCCAAGAACACTCACCAGGATGTTTTCTTCATCCTCTGCAAAAAATGACACATATTACTTGTCACTTACAGTACTTGTTCAAATATTTTTAGTTTGTGTTTTCATAACTGTTATACCGCCCTTGGCGACAAAATTTGAACACATTGTTATTCGCTCAAATGTATATCAGAATCAGAAAACCTTTATTCGTCCCACAATGGGGAAATTTGCAGTCCACAGCAGCAATTTGAAATGGGGTGGGGAGGTGAAAGGATAGAAAACAAGATATTCTAAGCATAGCAAAATAAAAATGTCAACTGAATACTGTAAATGTGCAAAACCGTTTCATTAAAAAAACTGTACATAGTGCAAGTATATTTAAATCTGGCAAGAATTGTGAAAAAAATGTAATTGGTTAGCAGCAACGTCAATAATTTAAATGTTAGCGAGTGGATAAGGGACTATCCGCCTAGATATGTATCACATAGTCACATTTTTGTTAATGTATCGGCAGAAATGTTGGCACATACACTTCCTATATTCACTGCCAAGCTAGAAATCACCTGAGAATTTCCAGTTGTGTTCTTCAATGTAATTTTCAGGAGTTATTGTCACTGTCAAGGTTACACTAATGGAACAGATCACATCTTAACAATCACTTACATTTAGATAATAAACCTCGCGTCTTGTGGAAGCTTTAACTCACGACTGCATATTCCTGTTTCATTTGCATCACTTTGAAATGTCGAACCCCTGGCTTCTCAATTTAATGTTTCCTGTTCAAACTTGGAAGCCTTGTATCCTCCCCAGTCACCCTGTCTGATAGCCCTCAATGTCTACAACATTGAGCACCCATGTGATCACATGCCAAACGACTTTCATTGGGACGCGTGCGGCTGCACTGGGTCGTCCTCGTCACGAGTGTGTGAAACCCAGCTGCAGTCGTTGCCTCTGCCACCAGTAGGAGTGTCCTGGCAGTGTGTTCCTGTCTGTCACCAGCCCTTAGCTATAAAGTCACCGTTATCTCCACAGTTAAGTGCGGCTCACAGACGGAGGGTGAGCTCAAAGTGAGGCAGGAGAGACACCCTGTCCCGCCTGGCCCCCACAGAACACAGGAAGCGGGGCAACGCCGGGTCCCTTGTCTGGCCCCGGAGCCCTACTCGCTCCACGACGCAGGCGTTAATGCGGGGAAAGCCTCGGCCAAATGACTCTCTAATTTCCCTTTAGGACTCAGACGATCCCATCGGTCCTTGAAAATCAGACCGAGGATTTGTTCAGAGTGGTTTGTTTTGTCTTGTCTCGCCGCGTCCCGCTCCGATTCCATCACTCAAGTTCTAGTTTTCGGCCCGCGGACGCTAAATTGGGGGATTTGTGAAAAGAGGCATTTAAAGAGCCTCCAGGGGATAGAAGCTGGAGCCTGAAAAAACATCGGGCATTTCAAGGAAGGGCCACATGTAATGCCATGTCTGTCATTGAAAGAGAGCGCATTTAAACAACATGCTTCCTACGTGTGACGGTGCCTTAGCAGTCTTGCCATGGAATGTGATGCCCTTCATCTTTTTTAAAGTGACTACAGTCGGCGTGTTCCGTTTTCAAAACCTTTAGTTTGCATGAGGGTATTCATTGAGTGACGAATGCACCGACTGAAGACAAATCGAAACAGCCGATTGGCTCACACGACTCCTCACACGCCAGTGATGCACACACTCTTTTTTGCAGACTCTTTTCTGCCCCTTCTTCTTCTTCTTCTTCTTCTTATTGTTATTATTATTATTCAGTGACGGGCCGTGGATTTCATCGCTAGGCCTTCAGTCATGCTCCTTCTGAATCAATCCTGTGTTCTTCATGATTTCTTGGTTGTTGAAAGACGTTCACAAAATGACACGTGCAATATGAATTCATTTAATTGTGCTCAACAATATAAAGTAGTAATAGAAGCAAGTTGATATTTTATTCACCTCTTGTGGTTAAATGAGGTCACCTAAAATCCTGTTTTCTTACATCACGGTTTAGTTAGGGGCTGCCACAAAATGGACAAAATCCGTCATCAACGGACAGTTAGGACGGCGGAAAAGAAAATCATTGCCACCGCTCTAACCACTCTCGAGGACTTGCACACTGCAAGAATCAAGACAAGAGTGCGGAAAATCCTACTGGACCCTCCGCACCCTGCTCACTACCTTTTCCAGCTACTCCCCTCAGGCAGGCGCTACTGATCCATGTGCACCAAATCAACAGACAGCTTCTTCCCCCTTGACGTTAACTCTCTAAACACTAAACATTATCTACATATATAGGGCCTCTATGCAATTTTGCACAACCCTGTGGAACATCATCCCGTTATAGTCATTGTAGCTCCAACTCTACTCGAACCACTGTCTGCTTGATACTGTGCACATTGTCTCACAGTTTTTCCTGATAGGTATCACTTACATTAAGGAATTAGATTAGATTAGATTCACCTTTATTATTGTCCTCCATACTTATTCATCATGTCTTTTTTATGATGATACTAGTGCAGCGTATTCTACCTGAGACAAATTCCTTGTGTGTTCTACATACACTTGGCCAATAAAGATCATTCTCAAATACAGTCAGACCTCAACTTACGAACTTAATTGGTTCCCAGACAGAGTGTGTAAGGCGAAAAGTGTGTATCTCGAGAAAAAAAATTGCATAGGAAACCATTAAAATGGGAATAATCCGTTCCCGGGTTTCCATAAAATATACCTTTCAACTAAATAAGCCTTAGAACTACACACAACATCCCTTATTCTATGTATAATAAATGTGCTATTGTATTGTAATGAAAGAAATACACTGCATTGTATCATATAGTGACTTTATTTACATTTGTGATGGTCATTTATGGCTTGATGGAATGGCGTTGGAGGTCGAAGGTCAAAGGGAATTGCATGAGGACTGTAATTAAAGAAATAAACTGTGCTGTAAAATAAAGTTTTATTTACCTTTTTGATGGTCGTTGATGGTTTATGGAAGGAGAGTCACCTTCCATAAGGACTGTTAGTAACTTAACCTCTGGTGCTGTTCGGTCGTGTGCTTCCGCCGAAGATCACTCTGCCAGCCGTGGTGGGTGTGTATTATGAAAATAGTGCTTATTATAAGGTTTAATTTTCATAAATTTGACGTTTGTAAGACAAAAAGTTTGTACGTTGAGGTGTTTGTAAGTTGAGGTCTCACTGTAGTGGAAAACAGTTCTCCGTGTGGTGCAAGCCAGTTCTAATTCAAGCATTTTGATGAATTCACCCCAACCAGACATCCATTTTGTTGACTACTTGCACTATGATAACTTCCAAAATATGAACTGTATCAAATGTTCACATTAACCAAGTTGCTAGTGCTCTGTTTTGTTTGTTGTTGTTGTTGTTGTTTTTTGATGTTTGGCGCTGCATCATAATGAGAGCCGTGTTATGTATTCCAAATCCTAAAAAAAGTGACACCAGACATTGTGAATTACGCTCAGTATATTGCACTACACATTGACAAATAAACCAGAAACGTATTGCTATATGAAAGTTACTTACTAAAGCCGTATTTGACAGCCTCATCTCAATTCGTTGAGATTATGACGTGTGAGAATGTACATCATTCCATAGCATTAATTTCATTCATTCATTCAAGACATCTCCGGCATCACACGAAATAAAAAAATAGTCAATTCAAGGCGTACTGTGGAGTACATACAGTATATAAAAAATAATTATCCTGTTACTTATCCAAAGCATACCCAATCTTTGCCTTGAATTAAGTTATGATTAGTCACTTTTAACATAAAAAGGAAAAAAAAAAAATCCTGATTCTCCTTTTTCTGCATCTCCTTGTGATCCGGGGTGCCCTCTCCCCATTGTGGCCACTTGGTACAGCACAAGCCCAGCCTCCACTTTTGAGTGTGACGCCCCCACACCGAAGGCCCCCTTGGCAGCTATAAAAAGGCTCAGGGCAGATACCGATCACATGCACCAAGTCCGCTGAGAGCCTTTATCCTCCGCTGCAGACGCGACAGCTAACTCATCACCGTAGTTTCCATAGGAACCATTCATGTTGAAAATCTGCTGTTGTCCGGAGGGAAAAGAGCCTCGTGAACTCTCACTCAGCTTGCTTATTTTTAAAAAGTGGGTTGGTTGAGGCAATTGTTGCTCTTTTCTTTTTGTTTTTTGACACAATGATGAAGTTGCGCATCATTTTTGGGATGCAAGGGAGTCACTGGTGAGTTTGCCCATTTTAGTTTCCTTCAAATTTGCCAGCATGGTTCCTCACAGATCCACCAAAGGTGCATCTAAAGCACGACGGGACCACATCAATCATGAGATCAGGAACATGCGAGCTCTGCTCCCTATCCCTTTGGTAGACCAGAAGCGCCTCTCCTACCTGCACTCAATGGCTGCCGTGTGCACCTACATCAGGAAGTCGGTTCTCTTGCAGGGTGAGTGAGAAAGAGCTCTCTTCTTTCAGAAAGTGTTGAGACAATGTACTCATATTTTTCTTCCTTTAGGGCTTCCCAACGGAGATGCCCTTCCCTGCTCTTTTGCTTATGAGGCCTTTCTCCAAGCCTTGCACGGTTTCATCCTCGTTACGACTGTCCAAGGGAGGCTGGTCTACGTGTCGGAAAATGTATCGGAATATCTGGGCCTTTCCATGGTGAGTCTGAGCTTCAATGTGGTGTTATTTCATCAACAGAAATGCGAGATTTTATTCCTGAATTGAAGAAACTTTTCATTCTATTCACAGGTGGACGTGCTTCAAGGAGACAGCATATATGACATGGTGGAACGTGAGGACATTGACGTTATTGAGGCCATTCTAAAGGGACACGATGAAAAGACATCATCATCAGGTAATTGAAGAAAAATTAACTCCTTGGCCATCAGAGAGATTTGTGTATATGCTTAACATACATATTTACGACATTCACATTTGACGTGTTAATAACAATTAAGGGTTACAAGAAATTAGTCGAGGAACGTGCACTGTTTCCAGGTGATATTTTAATTCAATTATACAGTGAAACCTATTCATTAATGTTACTTTTTGATGAATATCATAAGCATATGTCGCAGAAGACAAACTTCATTATTGAATTGGGCCACCATTTATTCATCAGTGTTACTTGGGGGGGCGCATATGACCACACATCTCTGAACAGATAAATGACAAAAATGCCACTTAATAGACTGTCGGGAAATAATCCATGAGAGCTCCTATACCACATTGTATTTTCCATAAAGAATTTCTCAATGCATGAATAAAAGTGCCCCTCTCTGAACCCAACATCAAAAAAGGTTGAAGCTAACAACATAGTAACCACCAACTGTGTTTTTAATGTTTTTAATAATACTAATAATAATACTACATTTTATTTATAAGCGCCTTTCAAAGCTCTCAAAGACACTTTACAATCACAAAACAGGCACATAAATAAAACCACAGATACATTTATGAATAGAAACATGAGATAAAATGATACATAGAATGCAATTTTAAATTGGTGGGTTTTGAGATGGGATTTGAAGGTAGGAAAATAATCAATATTACGGATGTTGAGAGGAAGTGAGTTCCAGATTTTTAAGATTGCAAAATCCTTGCATTTGTGTGTAAAGTGTTTTTATAGATCTACTTTAAATGTTTTTGATTTAACATCAATGGTATGAATAACTTATAATGCGCCCCCCAACCTCCCAATATAAAATAGTCACAACTGGAGGAGGAAAAGCAGCTTAAAGGTCATACAAAGAAATCAAAATCTGCACTAAAAGGTGAACCTAAAAGAAAATATTTTTTCAAAAGCTGACCAGGCGCCTCATAATCTGATGCGGTGCGCCTTATGTATGGAAAATGTTTGAAAATATGTCATTCGTTGAAGGTGGGCCTTATATTCCAGAAAATACGGTAATATTGGGTAACAAGTACTGCACACCATTGCTTAAAACTGTTCTACTTTGTTTTATTTGTGTAGAGAGGAGTTTTGTATGTAACATGCAAACCTCCAAGTCCTTCAAGCAGCAGCATAGTAGCTGCTCAATGCTTGTTCGAGGCAGGTTCCAGTCCTTTCCGGAGCATTATCCGTTCTCCTCCATCAGTACTACTGGCAAGACCCTCTTTCTGGCCTTGTGCACCCCCACAGCGGACCGCCTCAGGGGTGTGGAGTCACACTTTTCCCCCAGTTTTCACAGCGTGCATGCGCTTGATATGAGCTTCACTCGGCTGTCAGAGAGGTACAAGGAGGTCATGTCTATATGGGGAATTAATAATATTCAATCATGTTTTTTTGTTTTGTTTTTTAAATGAAAAATATTATGATTATTTCTTGCAGTGTTTTGTATTTTATGGGGTACTCGGCAGAAGAAATGGTTGGGCGGTCATGGTACAGCCTAGTCCACCCTGAAGATCTATCTTTAAGTGTGAACCATCACAGATGCTTATGTAAGTGACTAGGCTCAATGCCGTATTATTAATTCTTCATTATGCTCAAAATTGAATAAGACTGTCAGCATTTTTGTCACATAATCAGTGCTTTGGGTGAAATCTGTATTTCTCCAACATGTTACGCATAGCTGGAATTTAAACTATCGTATTTTCCGGTGGATAAGGCGCACCTGTGTATAAGATGCACCTCCAATGAATGGTGCATTTTCAAACTTTTTCCATATATACAACTACTACTTCTACAGGGGGAAATGGAGTCGGTGAATGCAGAGAGTAATTGTAAGACCTGTTGTGGCTCAATATTACTACACATATAAGGCACATGGTCGTCTTTAAAAAAAAATCAAGGATTTTGGCTGCACCTTATTCACTAGAATATACAGTATTTAAAAACATTCAAAGCCTACATTGCTTTTATTCGTCACACACTTTTTTTTGTTTGATAAAATATTCTAAGACTATAATCATTAAAACCATCTTGAAAAACAAGAAAAATATTTCACTCTGTATGTCGTTAAAAAAATCTCAATATTCAAATGTATTGAGGTACACCGGTACTTGATCTAGATTAATATGTGACATGTTTATTCCTGAAAACATGTTGAAAAATGAAACATGACAAAAATATCAATAAAAAAAAATATTTGTCTTTTGGAAATCTAATTCAATTACAGTAAAGTCTCGTTATATCGATATTCTCGCGAGTCCGAAAAAATATCAATATAACAGGACTATCGATATATCCGATCCTGCGCGCATGTAATTTTCTCCTTGGGTTCATAGAAATAGTATCGTAATAAGCGGTACTATCGATATAACCAGACTTTGAGAGTTTTGAAAGGCGCTTAGAAATGAAATGTATTATTATTATTATCATTACTGTATTTATATTATTATGATTATATTATTATAAAAGTAGTGCACATTCTGGAAGTGCATCAACACCAACATTTGTGATTTGGTTGTTCATTTATGCCTAATTTGGAATCCGTGTTACAGCCAATAAGGAAAAAGAACTTTTTAGTGTACGTGACACAGCATTGTTACTTTTCAAACACTGCAAGAATGAATTCCTATTTCATTTCTTTTGGATAAACAATGGCATGATGTTGAGTTTGCGCGCTTGACTCGAGCGTTCTTCATTCAAACCCCTCGATTGTGATTTGGAGCAGATTTGTGTTTGTGACTATGTACGGTAATAAATACAGTATATGTGCTTCTCTTTTTTTTTCAGTACAAGCAGACGAGAGCCTGAAGGTGCAAATGGTTATGAGACTTCAGTGCAAAGATCTGTCATGGGCCTGGAGCTACATTTGTGCTTCCAAAGAGTCTCAGTGCCAGACTGCACATATCTGCTGCACTAACTTCATCATCAGGTGTGGCAAATGTGTTTTACTGTTTTTAAACGTCCATATTTTGTTTAGAATTGCAGTCACAAGATGTTTTTTGTAGGTTTTGGGCTCTGGCTTCTGGTCAAACAATTTTTTTAACTCATTCACTGCCAGACAATGTGCAGAAATGTGTCTACTCAAGTGCCAGGGTTTTTTTCATTGTCACTCAAATTGGAGAACCCACAGAATATTGAGTTTTAGACCTATATAAACATTCAATACAGCGTTAGAAACCTTATACTCTCTTATTTCATCAGAAAAAAAGTTTATTTCAAGCTTACTTGGTTGTAGAGTTATCTGCAGTGAAAGTGGGGGCGGCTGTACAAAAGGTAAATGCTGCCCCTTTGTGGGAGAGAAAAACATTGCCAGAGGTCTGACCGAAGCTTGAAACGCACCCCTACCCCCACAAGAAAAAAAAAACAAAACAAATTTGGGAATGGCGCTCCACGTCATGCTTTCCTACTCCAAATAAATTCAGAAATGGCAGCGAATAAGTTAACAGCAAAAAAAGCCAAGTTACCGTTAACCAAAAAAGAAAAAGAAATACAAAATGCACTCCTCAAAGTGCAGATATTACTGAGTTAATTCCCAAGTTATATGTGACCGGAGTTATCTGAGCTTCAAATGGGGGCGACTACAAAATACAATACATACATATTGACTTATATAGGGCTTTAACAACAGTTAAAGCTCTAACAAAGCGCGAACATAGACAAAGGGCAAATGCTGCCCCCTTGTAAAACGGAAAAAACATTGACAAAGGTCTGACCAGCGCTTTATCGGCAAGCCCGGTAAATGGTGCTAACGTCATATTTTCAATTCCCGAAGAAATTCGCAAATGGCAGCGAATGACTTAACATTCTTTTTTTATTTTCTTTTTCTAAAACGTATCCTGTCATCCTTTAGTGAAACAGAGGCCAAATATCTGCAGAGGAGAATAAGTGAGGATGCTTTAAGGCCATCCTCCCCAACAGACACTTGTCCTACCAGAGGCTGTCAGAAGCAATGTTCTCCCGACAGCCAAAGCCAAGAAGCATATTTGAAATTCAGGCTGGAATCTGAGGAAGATATCCACCACGGCGATAATTCACCCCTTTCTCTCGGAGGCAGCCCTGTGTTCTTCACCCCTCCCTACAGCCCAGCGTCCTCGAGCTCTCCTGTGCAGCAGGAGGACCTGAACCTGGTCCAACACATGGACATGCACACATACGCCGATCAGCTGCTGTCCTGCCCGGAGTCTTCACCGTCCTCCTACTCCTACCCGGAGGCTGCGCTTTCCTGTCACCTTTCACCTCACCGTTCCCTCCCCTCCCAGCACACCTTTGATCAGGACGTCTTCCTCACTTTCAATCCTCTGTCTCCGGCCTCCCCCTCATCCACAGGCTATGATTTCCCAGCTTGTGCATCCGATGCCAGATTAGTTCCAGACGGCCTGGCAACCTCCGACATGAGCGAGAGCTCCGGGGATTGTGCCTTGCATCAGGATGACTTCAGCCTATCGGAGGAGCCACAAGAGGGCAGCCTCCAACAAGTGCACCTTGTTCCCCGGTTCATGTTACCTGCCAGTCTTCCAACACTTACCCAGCCCCCTCTATCCATAACATCTGAGCAGTATAGCCAATTGGAGCAGGCGGAGATCAGCATTCTAGCTCAGCAGATCTCCTCGTTGGCCTCTACTTTTGACATGTTCCGTCCCCTCGATTTGTTACAAAGTGCAGCCTCCACTGACAGCCTGCCCTCCTCCTCCTCCTGCTCACATCAGTGGCCCATCCAGTCTGCTATCCCCTCTGCCCTACATACCAAATCATTAAATGACGGCGCTTTCGAGAGCCTCCTCGATGATCTGAACATGGTCGCCAAAATAGGCTCCTCTATTCCAGATTTCAACTGCCTTCAGGAAACCGCACAACACTTTAATCCACAAGGTAGCAGCCCGACGACCTCCGAGAACTCAATGGCTCCAAATGTCGTTTTAGATCCTTTCACTTTGCAGTTGGGATGTCAAAACCAAAACACTGAGTTGCATCAACTCAACCGCCCTTTGCAGAATAGTCTGCAGCAAGGTAAGTTCTGTCAGGTTTACTCACCATGACCTTTTATTAATCAGAATCAGAATAATCTTTATTGGCCAAATATGTAGAACACACAGGGAATTTGTCTCCGGCAGAATACGCTGCACTAGTAATGATAACGGGATGCTGTTCTACGGGCTTCTCCAAAATTGTAAAGAGGCACCATATATTTATATTTTGGTTACTGTTTAGAGAGTTAACGGCTAGGGTGAAGAAGCGATTTAAATGGATTTAGTGCGCATAGATCAGTATCGCCTGTCAGAGGGGAGTCGCTGGAAAAGGTGGTGGGCAGGATGCAGAGGGTTCAGTAGGATTTTCCGCACCCTTATCTTGATTCTTGCAGTGTGCAAGTACTCAAAAGTGGGTCAGGCGGTGCCAATGATTATTTTTTCCTCTGTCCTCACTCTCTGTGGATAACTGTTATCGTGGCTAATATTCTTTTCTGCCTTTTCCCCCCCAGATGGACTTGTTCTTGCTGAGGAAAACCTGTACTGAAATAAGTCTGTGACTTACGACGTTGCCCTTTGTATGACATATTGTCAGGAAAATAGTCCTTCAACGAATTCACAGAAAAGTGCCGCAAAGATATTTAAAGGACATGTTGTACTGAAATATCTTTTTTTCTCCAATGTGCATGTCTGAATGTCAGGTATCTAGAGATTTATCTTAATTTCTGCAAAATGCAGTCTTCTCTCTCTGGAGTCTCAGCTAATATCTTTATTTTTTTTAATGAAAAGGGTACTTTAAAATGCCCAAGTACAGTTTAAAAAAAGACATTAGAATGAAAATATTTCCTCCAAAGTGGCCACGCTTCACTATTGAGCACTTTATCGTTGTCATTGCCACAAGAGGGTTACAAAGGAAACTGTTCTCATTACGATTGTTTTTTTTAACCTTTTAGAAAAGAGCATTTATTCTCATTATCTTTGTGTGAAACTGGGAGATAATTAAATATTTTCTTTTTCATGCAGTGATCATAACAATGAATGTTTCTACAACCCTCCTCAGCGGTACGTCTCACTGCATTCTAATTGTGGGTTTACAAAAAATTAATTTCATTTATTTTTTTAACCCCTCAACTGTTTGAGGCAAAGTATGTTGAGATTAGTGTATCTTGTTTAACATCATCAATGGTACTGTTAATTTTTGTTTGTGCTCTGTATTTTGAGATGTAAATAAAACAAATAATTGTTCGACTGTATATGACTGTTTGGGTTTGGACTTCTTTTCTGAAGTGCGCGTAGTAATGGGTTGTTTCGTTTATATGGTTTCCTTTCTTTTTCTTCAAGCAGTGTCCAAATTAGCAGCGAAGTCGAATTTATATATACTAAGTCATAGTTTTAAAAGCAATTTAAGGCGAGTTTTCCCATTGGCCTTCTTGTTCTTCACAGCCACTGAAACATATCTGTCCAATACTGAGTGTAGGGGCAACTTTAGCTCATCTTGTCGACTCTTTAAAGTCAGAAAAGTTGTTACTCCACGCAGTCTTCCGTATGTTGCTTACGTCGACATATCACGTGAGGATGACTAATGGAGCCCAGATACCCTAATATCGCTAATAAATGTAAAACAAGAACAAAATGAAACATTGCATCCTTTAAAAATCTAATTATACAATCGTGAACAATAACAAAAAGCAATTTAACCCAAAATTTCCTTATGGTTCCAACACTGAGTTTTGTTACTGTTGTTTTCATTGGCTGGCATCTCAATCGACTTCGATTAATTTACAAGTTCCTGCTGTGTACTTTGACAATATGGAGCCAATCATTTATCACCTTGCCGGAAATCTTTTTTGCTGATATTTTTGTTGCCAATTCTACAGTTGAGTCCCTGATTTGTTATGACAGCTCACCATTCTTGTTTGGACCGTAAGGTAAGAAACTGTAGAAATGCTGCAAAGAGTTGTCAAGCCATCCCCCAATGATTGTTTTTTTTTTGTTATTTTTGTTTTTGTTTTCATGCACCGCTGGACCTGGCAGCAGTCGGAATGCTTTCAGTCCTTGCATGTTTGTTTTCTAGTTTTGTTCGTATGCATATTTAGTGTTTGAACTTTGAATAGATGACCGATATTTGAAAAAAAATAGAGTTGCGTTGCGGTGTTTGACTGCAACACTATAGATGTAGTTGTTTAGTTTTTTTCCCCGGTCCTCAGCTGGAGTGAAGGCGTAATACAAGTGTCAGCTGTGAAACACCAGGCATCGTTATCAACAGTTGGATTATTGCCTTACTCCTGAATCTGCTGCAAAGTGCGATTACCCCCCCCCCTCTTTTTTCCTTCATCGCCTTGCCTCAAAATATTTTGTCCCTTGTTTTTATGTATTATTGATGCATGTTGTCTGTGCATTTGATTTTCTTGTCCTTTGAGTTCACAAGCAATTTATGTTTTCCTCGCTCAGGCATTTTTGATTTGCTCTTTCCTTTTCATCATTCTTGGTTAACAGCATTCTTAGTTGTATTTAGTCAGTCTTGCATTTTTATGAACACATTTTTGTCTTGTCTTTTATCTCTGTCTATGTTTGTGGAATCCTTGTCCAGATTCTTAAAGAGTAAATAAACAACGACTAATTTGTCAGCAGAGAAGGAGAAACGCTATATTTTCAATGCAATGATTACAATAATGCGAGGAAAGAACCCCCCCCCCCCCCCAAGTAGAAAACATTTTGGAATCACGAAAAGAAAAAGATGACACCAACACAGCACTAGTACCAGTACTTGGTGATGCAACATTTGGGGTTTTAAAATTGTTATTAACTCAAATTATTTTTTCTTCATTTGAATGGGCAGCATTATTTAGCAGTTAGCAACACCTCGGTTAACAACACGGTAAAACAAAAAGCCGGAATAGGCCGGCCAGCCAGCCATTGATACAAAACAAGCACCATGGGTCACGATTGAATGACCACCAGATGGCGTAAATTGCCAAAGGTTTACCATCAACAAAACCTGTATTCAGAGTACTAGCCCACTTATAGGGGGTGCAATTTAAATATGTCATATAGTGTATGTGGATGAACATTCCGCATGAAGTCACGCCACTGAGTTAATTGATGAGGCAGCAGTCCAGCAGCCCACTCACATCCACGGAGAGCTAATTAGGAGTGATGTTCTGTGAAGGGGAAAATAGCAAATAAACTTCCCAACAAGCATCCACATCTGTTGCTTCAGTCACTGCGGGGATTCCTCCGAGGCACCGCGACTCCCTCTTAATCGACGCGGCTCGGTGCACACGCATATTCTCATCATGTCGTATACGCGCTGTCTCCACCTGCCAGGTTTGAGATTAGGCATTGCAAAAGAAAAGAGATGACGGTGAAAATTGCAGCAGGCATTATTGAGTGTACCCATTGTGTTTGTTTTCTCGCAAAGATGGTCTTCAAAGATGAATGTGGTTGCATCATTTTTGGATAGTGCGGTCAGAGTCAAAACTTCAGAAAAGATCAAACAAATTCAAGAATGCATCAAATATCTGCTCACTTATGATTGACCCTGCCTGAAATTCCATTTGAAATAGTGCAGGGCAAATACTGGGCAATCATTCAACAAAAGCTTAACTCATTCAGTGCCAAACATGCAAAAACGTGTTCACTCCAGTGCCAGGGTTTTTGTCATTGTCATTTGAATTTCAGGCCCCACAGAATTTTGAATTTAGGACTAAATAATCATTCAATACAGCATTAGAAACCTTGGACTCTCTTATTTAATAAAAAAAAAAAGAGTTAATTCCTAAATTATGTGTCTGAAGTTATATGAGTTTGAAATTACTGTGGCTGTCCAAAATACAATGCAATACATACATATTGCTTTATTCAACGTTTTAACCAAAGCTGAAGCTGGAACAAAGCGCTAACATGGACAAAAGGCAAATGATACCCTCTCGTGAAAGGAAAAAACATTGCCACAGGCCATGGCTAGCACTTTATCGGCACCCAAGTTTGCAAAAACAAAACCCGAACAAACTCGGTCCAGCTTCAGCTGTTTAAGCAGTCTATAAACAAATATGTATGTATTGCATTGTATTTTGGACATCCACCCTCACTTTAAACTCATATAACTCCAGACCCATATAATTTAGGAATCTGTGTAAGGTTTCTATCACTGTATTGAATGTTTATGTAGTCCAAAACTCCATATTTTGTGGGTCCATGAATATAAATGACAATGACAAAAACCCTGGCACTGGAGTGGACACATTTTTGCCTGTTTGGCTGTGAATGAGTTGAAAGATGTGCACACAAGGATAATGAAGTCAAGATTAATGACTGTTATTGTGGTTTACATCCAAAAATATTAAATCTTGGTGAGGATTTTAGCAAGCATAATGTAATTTCACAAATTGTATTTGCTTTCACGGGCTGAAAGAAATGATATGGCGGGCCAGATTTGGCCCCTGGCCCTTGACTTTGACACATGTGGTCTATACATTGAAGTACCGACACATTTTATTTAGCCCGATTTTCCATAATTCACTACGATGTAGTTTAGCGAAAGTAGGAATAATGTATTTTATATACTTAATACTGACTTAAAGGACAACCGACGTCTCCGGACAAATTGTGTCCATAATTTGTAAAATGGCTTCAAATGACTTCTACCGAGCGTATTTTACAAAAGATTCCACCGCATATAGCTATATTTTACGTTTTAAGACTCGCACTGAATATTCAAGAAGTCTTGTTTTTGTGTTGGTGACGAGTCCGTACGTGACGTCACTAAAGGAACGCCCCCTGACCGAAAAAAAGACGAGACAAATTCTTTAATCGATTGCAAACATGTATGCTTTCCTCTTCAGAACTATTTGAATCATATTCATAACTGGATGTGTAACAAGAAAGCATATTCTCCGAATCTGAAGCCATTGTTTTGATTCTGAAGCAATGCAAGACGTCATGGCGTGACGTCACAAACTGGAGGCGGGACTTTCTGAAAATGCTCAATTGGCAGCTCAATTTTTTGCAGATTTTGGAAACTTTAAGTCATTTTTATTGGTGTTTTGTATTTGACTAAAAATATCATACTGCGTGTTTTGGGTATTTTAGATGCTATAAAACGTTATTCTGATGTCAGTTAAGAAACAAAAAAGTGATGTCGGTTGTCCTTTAAAACAGAGCTCAACGAATAACCCAGTTGCGATCTGCCACCTCACTGCCGTCCCTTCACAAAGCTGTACTTTCTTTATTACGTTTAGCCAAGCTCCTACTCAGGAGTGCCCCAGGTGTCCCTCTGTGCCGCTTCATTTATGTTTTTTTTTATTTGTGTTTCATCAAAGCCTGCGGGCCCTATTGACAGCTTTGCAGCGAAAGGGAATTGCCATGGGATTGTCAGACAGGTGCACGTGGCGCCAAGGTCGCGGCATCGCAGTACGGCATGCCATCCCTCTGCGTTATTGCACCTCTTCACGCTTTTCATAAGATTGCAGTCGACGCATGTGTTTCTACAAACAACAAGCTATTGTCTTGGCTCTATCAAATATCACCGCCTATTATGTTTCTGTCCCACTTCTCAAGTCACATGGATGCTGTGGGTTCAGCCAGTGCATGTCGACGCTGTAATTGGGTTAAACACAAAGAGCCAAAATATGCTACAGCCTCTTCCTGCAGGATCCCGCGAGTTCCTTTGTCACTATGCCTAAAAGCGCAGCTCCTATTTAACACCGGATTCCAGTCGTGCAGAGTCAACACTTCCCGTTTGCGTTAGGGAGATGAAAACAAACAGCCCGGGTGTGCTTCTTACCTGCACATCAATGTTTGCTGCCTATTGTGGGCACGCAGCTCCATGCAAAAGCTTTTCGTAAACATTATGTTCTGTCACAATAATTATTTTGTCTACAATATGAGAGTGTGTTGTTTTCCTTAAGAAAATGTTGGAACAGGTTAATGACAATAGAAATAATTATAAGTCTCAGTTTACAAGCCTGGCCATGGCACAATTTCAACTATTATCTCAAAAATGTATTATGTAAAAATAATCAACAAAAGGTTTCTTAATCCATCATCTGTACGTCTTTGAAGGTGTTGGACGTTTCGCTCCTCATCCCAAAAGCCTTGTCAGCAAACTAAAGTTGTGCTGGTAGCCCTGGTCCTATATCCCTAATGGACAGAGGTGCCTGTGCCAGACCCCTGCTTTGATAGATACCCGCCTTAAGGTTAGGGGAGCAGTGGACTACTCCCTGAAGCCAATCTGTTGACCTCTATTGTTTTATCTCTGGCTCTGGTTTCACCTCAATAGCATGACTAAGCCTACATGGTGTCAGCCTAAGAAATCTGTTGTAAGCACAGTCTAAATTAAAATGGCTTCAAATGACTTCTACTGAGCGTATTTTAATAAGATTCCACCGCATATAGTTACATTTTACGTTTTAAGACTCGCTCTAAATATTCAGGAAGTCTTGTTTTTGAGTCGGTGACGAGTCCGTACGTGACGTCACAAAAGGACCGCCCCCTGACCGAAAAAAAAGACACATTGTAGCAGTCCTTCCATCACGTCAATGTATTTTGCTGTTTGGTCTGAGAACCGTGTTGCACCCAAAAGCCGCCAGAAGAGGGCATCCAAGCTCCATATAAGGAATTTATCAGCCTGTGGAAGCGGAGGTGGCCACTGGAGGTCGCCATTTTGTGCCTCCTTTTTTTGGGTGAGAGTTTTTCCCCCAATGTTGCCTCAAAATGACACATATAATTCTTTAATCGATTGCAAACATGTATGCTTTGCTCATCGGGACTATTTGAATCATATTCATAACTGGATGTGTAACAAGAAAGCATATTCTCCGAATCTGAAGCCATTGTTTTGATTCACAAGCAATGCAAGACGTCTTGGCGTGACGTCACGAACTGGGGGCGGGACTTTCTGAAAAAGCCCAATTCGCAGCTCAATTTTTTGCAGATTTTGGACACTTTAAGTCATTTTTATTGGTGTTTTGCATTTTGACTAAAAATATCATACTGCGTGTTTTGGATATTTTAGATGCTATAAAACGTTTTTCTGATGTCAGTTAAAAAACAAAAAAGTGACATCGGTTGTCCTTTAAACCACCATGGTGATTCAGTGAAGGGTTTTACAAAACTGGCTTATTTTACGCCTCTTTCAAATCATTTATTTTCTTTAGCTAAGATTTTAAACTCACAGTCGTCAAATGAGTGGTTGCTAGCTTTTAGGTGCAGATGTACTGCAGATGTAGTGCAAATTGAGGCCCACTAGTATTGTCCCTGCTATTTTGACAGTCTTTTTTTTAGCATTTGTTTCCCCAATGTATTGCTCTTTACCATCTTCATATTTACAATGTATAGAATACATTTACTTTAGTTTTCATTTGGCGGCCTATTTTTTGGATGCACTAATTTCTGTCTTCAGGTACAGTAAAGTCTCGTTATATCGATATTCAAGGGAGTCCGAAAAAATATCGATATAACCGGGACTATCGATATATCCGACCCTGTTTGCATGTAATTTTCTCCGTGCGTGCATAGAAATATTATCGATATAACTGGGACTATCGATATATCCGATATCGATATAACGAGACTTTACTGTATTTATAGGTTTGAAAAGACCGTGCTTACTACAGACTTCTTAGGCCGATACCACATAGGCTTGGCCATGCTAATGAAGTGAAACCAACCAGAGCTAGGGATAGACAATAGAAATAAAAAGATATCCCTTCAATTGAGAAGGGATATATCAGAGCAGAGGTCTGGCACCGCCACCCCTGTCCATTAGGGATATATATAGGGCCAGAGCTACCAGCACAACTTTAGTTTGCTGACAAAGCTCTTCGGTTGAGGAGCGAAACAACTGACTATTTCAAAAAAGTACAGATGACGGCTGAAGAAACCTTTTCATCAATGGACCACTCCTGTATGACGGAGAGCCTACACAGACATACATAAAAATCAACCAATTAAAGTGAATTTAGATGAGAGAACTTGTTTTTTAAAGTGTAATTCATATAGTGTACTTTTCATATGTTGGATGAGACCTTGGAATGGGTGTGACCTAGTGAGAAACATCAAGAGTCAGAGTTGTATTCATGCGCTGAAAATGTGTCGGCTACGCCGGCAATATTACCCAATGTGTCCATGTGGTGTTTATTTGAAGATGACATAATGGTGACATTGAACTTTTTATCGTTTAAACAAAAACATTTAGTTCTCTCTGGAATGCCTGCCCACCCATTAAGTGTGAAATGCCTTTGTAGTTGGTGTTGCATCCATGTGTTTTGTCAGGAGCTTGCCCCCCCAAACACACATACGCATACACTTTGGCCTCTGCTTCCACAAGGAGAAGACCACTGTCATAAATAGACTGACTGGCATGATGATTAAAGGCAGGCTGCAACGCGTCAGCAGTCATAAAACAGCCTTTGTTTCTGAGCTTAATAGAAATGAAAGCCGGACTTGCCATTTAAAACAGCAGCATACGTGATGGAATGAGGTCTGCTTTAATTGCAGGTGACAAGGCCGACCCCTTGAAACAGGATGCTTTCATGAAAAAAGGGGCCGCCTTGTTTCAGAAAGCCAAGAAATAGGGTGTGTAAAGTGTTGTATAATTATAGATCCACAAGCACCCCCCCAAATACATCATATCTCCTTTAATTTTACCTCCAGGTGTGAATGTATTGCTGTGATTGTATAGGCCACCACCTGCAGCAGGGAAGCACTCTGGAGAGGGCTAATCGGTTGAATTACTTTCACTAGTTTGGCTCCACACCCCCTGCTGTTCCCATGACACCCCTCCCCACTCACACACACAGACACACGCGCACACACACACACACACACACACACACACAATATTACTTTGCCACCTCCCACCCCCCCAGTCTCCAAAGCAACCATTACACTTTACGCCGCCCTTGAGCATCCCCGTCCCCCAGTGAAGCAAACCCTCACATCAACAGATGTGTTTGAAACTACACCTTAGATTTGTTTTAAATAAATAAATACACAATAGATACATAAATAAATACATAAAGAGACAAATAGATACATAAATACAGAAAGAAACAAATACATAAATAGATACATAGATAAATACATAAATAAATAAATACATAAATAGAACTTTCGCCTATGTCCAACACAAATAAATTGAATTTCAGCTCGAACGCTAGCTAAAAGTAAAAAAGAATAAATACATAAATAAATAAATAAAAACAGTTTGAAAGAGGACTAAGACCACCATCATGGAGAGGTCAATTGAATTACCGTATTTTCTGGAATATAAGGCGGACCAACGAATGACATACAATGACAAACTGCAACGCTTACATCTTACTGTATTATGTATGCAATTTAAAAAAAAAAATCATCAATCTTCTTCTGCTTCCCATTTTTACCTTTTAACACAAACACTTCAATCTCGTCTGCTACACACGAGCTAGCGTCTGAAAATGAAAATGGCTCTGCTACACGGGAGCTGGTCACGTAACAAACTCACGTGACCAAGTCACGTGACCAAGTCGACCAATGGCGCGACCGATGGCGTGTAGCGATATAAACATAGCAAAATGGCCAGTGGGAGATGTAAAAGAGCACCGTAGTAACCGGATTATCGTAAAAACCACGAATCGTACTAAACGGAACTAATTATACATAAAAAAGACTAGAAATGTGCACGGGAAATGAAAATAGTGTCGTAATAAGCAGTATTATCAATATAAACGATATCGATATAACAAGGCTTTACTGTATTTAAAAACCTTTTCCTCGCATAAGGTGCACCGCATTATAAGGGGCATCTTTAATGAATGACATATTTTAAAACGTTTTCCATACATAAGGCGCACTGGATTATGAGGCTCATGGGCAGCTATTAGGTGCGCCTTATAGTGCGGAAAATACGGTACTTGGAAGTGTGAAAACACAGATTGGAATGGCGCACCAACATGGACTCTGTTTATTAGAATCAGCAGACTATATTTCCCAAGGGAGCTCAGATCCTTCAATGTGTGCAGTGAGATGTTGGATATGTTCTAGGACCTAGATCATACGAGATAGATACTACCTAGAATCTAGGTAGTATCTTTTACTTCGCTGTGCGTATAGTTCGCCGCCACCGTGGCACTGTGTGGTTTGGTTCGTCCGCCGAAAACTAGTTTGTATGCCAAGATTATATTCTCGCGAATTTAATGTTCGTAAAGCGACAAATTCGTGAGCTAAAGCGTTCGTAAGTCAAGGTATCACTGTATATATGTATGAGGATTTGAATACTGAAGCGGAATGGCAGCTACCATCAGAGCTGGGAGATTGTGTTCTTCAAAGACAAACATGTCACTCTGAGAGACGTTGGAGTCGGGTGAAACACTCAGCCTGATGGGGTCACCGTGAGGATGACCCTGTTGCTGTTTGGAGGATGACGATGTGAAATGACGTGCGACACAAGAATGTCACTGCATGCTTCAATGACATGCCTTTTTTTCTATTGCAAATCATTACAAGAACTTTGTAAAAGGGAAAACCGGGGAGACATAAACCGTTTCAGGGTGTGCATTACTAGCTTTTACCATTTTTTTAGTGAACAGCAGTTGAACATTCACTGCACATTCGGCAAGCACCCTCGCTGGCCATCTTGAAAACCTGCCTCAAAACTCACTTGTACTCTTTGGCATTTGACTCCGCATGATTCAGACTTGATCTTAGCTTTACTGTCTGGTGCTTTCTACTATTTTTATGACTACTTTATTTCCTGTGTATGATAGTTGTTCATGTTAAGTGCTTTGTTCCAGCTTCAGCTGTTGTTAAAGCGCTATATAAATCAATTTATAATTGTCACGGTTTGCGAGGTGGTGATGGCGGGTGCGGATCCCAAAAAGCAGGCAGGAGTGAGTAGGAGGTTGTTTGACAAATTGTATTAAAGTCAGCAGGAACAAAATGTAAAACATCAAAATCATCTGAATGGAAAAAATACAAAGTAGCAAAAGAAGACCAAAAGTAAAAGTCCGCCAAGGTTAAACAAACACGTACACAATGCATGCAGCAACCAAGCAGCAAACAAACAATGAACCGGCCCGGATGGTCGTGCCGGGTGTCCTTTTAAGTGTCAATGATTAAACGACCAACACCTGCGAGGCTGCAGGCAGGGCTGACGTCGCTACCCGCTGGTCGCCAATCTGATCGGGACGACCAGCACCTGTGCAGGTGTAGGCGGGGCCGACAGCGCCCCCCGTTGGTCGCCAACCAGATCATGACAGTATTGTATTGTATTGGACCCAGATTAACTCAAATTCAGATGAGATAATCTGAAACTCACCCAGATTCTATCGATCCAAGATCCTCAAAGTGACACAAACAATTAATCAATAATCATCGATTCATGAGCAGTTATTTTGGAGACAGTAAAAAAATATATGGTGAACATTTAAGAAGAACGAAGCAGCTGAACTTTGGTTTAGAGGAGGGGGGTAGAAAAACTGTCCAAACCATTGAGCGTTTACATTATTTTCTATATTTTTTTAGAGTTAAGGCGGAAATGTGGAAAAATATCCATATACAGTGATACCTCAGCTTACAAACGCTTTAGCTCACGAACATTTAATTCGTGAGCATATAGTCTTGGCTAACAAACTAGTTTTCGGCGGATGGACACCAAACCACACAGTGATACAGCGCCACGGTGGCGGGCGGATTAGTTTTCCACACCCCCTTCCTTTGAGTGCAGACGTGGTTTGTTATCCAGTGGAGTACTTTTGCTTTTATGGGACCAAAAAAAGACCCCACCACAGGCTAATGTTAAGCCGAAGAGGACACAAAAGAAAATTATGGTCGAGCAGAAGTAGGAGATCATCGAGAAACACGAACGAGGTGTGCATTTGTGTGTATGTTAGTATTAGTATCAGTAGTAGTAGTAGTACCAGTACGCTAAGTCGATCATTGTTCCGTGTGGCTCAGGGTGTTTCTGTGTTGTCTAAGCAACGGTCTCAGGTAATAGAAGAGGTTGAAAAACTTCTGTTGATTTGGATTAACGAAAAGCAGCAAGCAGGGGACAGTGTGATGAGGGTATTATCGCCGAGAAAGCACGACAACTTCACTCCGATATCATCAAGAGGCAACTACATCAACGACCATCACAAAGGTAAATAAAACAACTTTATTATACTGTACTGTTTATTTATTTAATTACAATCCAATAGCATATTTACTATACATTAAATCAGGTATATTTTGTGTAGTTTTAAGGCTTATTTAGTCGAAAATTATGTTTTATGGGGACCTGGGAATGGATTATTCTCATTTTTAATGGTTTCTTATGGGAAATAAATGTTCATCAGACGAACTTTTCGCCTTACACACACTTTCTGGGAACCAATTAAGTTCGTGAGCTGAGGTATCACTGTATTTCAAAAATTCCACATTTTGTAATTTGGTTCAACCAAGGAATGATTCAGCTCAATTTTATTGTTTATCCCCCGCAAAGATTTGTTTGTAACCTATAGGTTGCAACTTAAGATGTGTCTTGAACATAATGGAACCATCAGATACTCATACAGGCGGATAAAGTTTCAAAAAACTGCAAATGAATCAACCCAAGAGGCGTCACAATGTTCCATCATCTCACTGATTGACCCTCTATCTATTTTATTTCTCAAGGTTTAGTTATTAACTGCTTGTTAATGAATCCTGTTGGGAGTCCCGATGCTGCGATAGGGAGTGACGCGCCGTGGTTTTTAGTAGCCTCCTACACCGGAGGTTTTTCTTGGGCTGTGCCACCAAAAGAGATTCCCTTCTACCACATTTACATTCACTCAGGTTGGGCACTGTTGGTGTCTCGCCGCACTAATGAGGCGCTCGGAGGACAGATAAATGTGCAGCGATCTGTATATTATTTTCTTTTCAGCATGATTACACATGATTGATTTTGGACTTATTATTAGGATGTACACAGTAGAAAAAATGTATTTTTTGACCAAGCATTGGATACTGTGAATTGCGGACTATGCAAAAATGTGTAAAAGTTGGTGTACAATAGAAATAAAGAGATCATAACATACACAGTACACAACATCCCCTGATCACATTCATTTGCCCTGCTCTAAATTTAGAACACGGCATGTGTGTCGCGCTGGATCCTCAGTGGGGGGCCTCATTTTGTGTAGATGCAAAGTTTGCACAGTTCAGTTGATCCCGACCCGTGTCAGTGCTTTTGGAAAAGCAATGTGATGCGGTGCCAGGTCAAGCGGTGTGTTGTGGTAGATGACTGTTTGGGGATAATGGAAAGGAGGCCTTGTGGCTACCTAACAACTACTTTTTTTCTCCCAACTCAACCCCCACTGCCTTTGGTTAAAAAAAAAAAAATCCTTTTTGTTTTTGTGAATCTTCTCCAGTCTGTACAATTCGATCCACCACCAGACCAGAGTCCTCACATCAACTTTTCACGTTGTGTGAGAGCAAATTGCTTCTGTATCGTGGCCCACTGTGGGTGTATTTATTTTTCGGTTTGACATGGTCATTATGATCATGACAACAGAGTCTGAGGTCGTTTATTGGAGTCGGTGAGTTGTGACGAGAGAGATATGAAACTTTATATTCGGGATTTTCTGAACAACACAGGCAGCTGCTGCAAAAAAATCCTCCAATTCTACTGCAAAGACACGCAATAACAAACAATACAATACTTACATCTATAGAGCTTTCACAACATGGCACTCAAAGTCAGTGCCGAACTGTCAAGGCCTGCAGAGCCTTCTCTGCTGGCCTAAAAATATCTGAATCACAGACTGATGTTAATTATATTTTGTCCATGAATTCGTATTAAATAATTCCAAATTGTCTTTCAGCTTCCTTTCATTACTTTTCCCCCTGTTGCGCTGCTTTTAGATGTGCGTTTTCATATTTTAGTATTTAACCAATCACATTTCAGTCATCATTTCTTACCAGGGTCAGAAATCTATCTGGATGCCTTCACAATCAGTTCTGCAGGCTCTGAAGCATTAAAATCAATGGCGATGAAGCAGTTGCTTTAACCAATCAGATTTCGGGTTGGCAACCCAAGGCTGTCTTTTTCATAAATTATGATTGGCTAGTCACACAATTGGTGTCATGATCTGGTTGGCGACCAACGGGGGGCGCTGTCGGCCCCGCCTGCACCTGCACAGGTGCTGGTCGTCCCGATCAGATTGGCGACCAGCGGGTAGAGACGTCAGCCCTGCCGGCAGCCTCGCAGGTGCTGGTCGTTATAATCAATAACACTTAAAAGCACACCTGGCACGATCATCCGGTGCCGATTCATTGTTTGTTTGCTGCTTGTTTGCTGCATGCATTGTGTACGTGTTTGTTTAACCTTGGCGGACTTTTACACTTGGTTTTCTTTTGCTACTTTGTATTTTTTCCATTCAGATCATTTTGATGTTTTACATTTTGTTACTGCGGACCTTTATTTTAATACAATTTGTCAAACAACCTCCTGCTCCCTCCTGCCTGCCTTTTGGGATCCGAACCCGCCATCACCAACTCGCAAAACGTGACAATTGGCCAGTCACTAGCCAATCGTAGCGAGCTGCCTATGACATTACATTTTTGTGTTGCTTTAATAGCTTTAATAGGTTGATACCTCCGTTTCCACAGGCTGATAAATTCCTTATATGGAGCTTGGACACCCTCTTCTGGTGGCTTTTGGGGGCAACACAAGGTTTTCAGACCAAACAATACAGCAAAATACATTGACGTGATGGAAGGACTGCTACAATGTGTCTTTTTTTTTTGGTGTGGGGCGTTCCTTTAGTGACGTCACGTACGGACTCATCACCAACTCAAAAACAAGACTTCCTGAATATTCAGCGCGAGTCTTAAAACGTAAAATATAGCTATATAAGGTGGAATCTTTTTAAAATACGCTCAGTAGAAGTCATTTGAAGCCATTTTACAAATTATGGACACAACTTGTCCATAATTAAAAAAATAAAAGTTGTCCTTTAATTCTGAGACAGTTTTAACACATTACAGCATTAAAGTCAATGCTTGTCTCTGTATATCAACATTTAAGAACAATACTGTGGAATAAAGTTCATTTATTTATGTATATGTGTTTTTAGATGCATCACGTTAAGTTGTGATGTTCATTTCGACACCGTGTCGTGAATCTATCTTTGTGTGTATCTGGAGGAGAGCACCAAGTGATTGACAACTTTAGAGGCCTGTACAGCGTGTGAGTGTCCCGGAGCAAAGACATTTTGTAGCACTCGGTACTTTGAGCATTTTCCTCTTCGATCGATCAGCTCCAGTTAGAAAGTGCCGTATATGTCCAGTGGAAAAGTCCCGGGGCTCTTTTTATGCCTCAAGTGACATGGTGGATGAACACCAGCGGTGGCTTTGCAGTTGGGAGGCATGAAATCAGCTCGGTTATGTTAACAGTGACACTTGATCTGGGGAATTACAATCTATTACATCCCTCTAAAGAAAATGGCTTCAAGTTGAGTTCGCGGCCTTGTAGGAACTTTGAGGAGATTATGTTGTTCCCTGTACTTGGCACGACTTAATCAAAGTCTGCAGATTCTAGAAGAGAGTCTCAAAAAGGAGACAACTGCACTCCAAACGCTCACAGGCATCGCACGGGGCATCTTAATGCGTTCAAAGTGCTCAACGTCCCTTTGCTGAGGTTGAAATTTCAAAGACTTAGCATCTTATTAACGGCCCCTAATGGGAAAATTCTGCTCTCGGAATGCAAACGAGAGGGTTGTGCAGTCGAGCCGACCAGGTGAAAACCTTGCATACAGTAGCCGCTCATGGGATAATAATGCGTTCATTCAATCGTGTGCAGGTTTGCGCGGCGGAGAAAATATGCTTCATAAATACCACTGAGCAATTTAGTTTGCAATTTAATTTGCAATTTAATTTTAATTTGTCTTGAAGATGATGATTGCATTTTTGAATTCATCCATTCATTGTCTTTAACTCATTCACTGTCAGATGATATGCAGAAAATGTGTCCACTCCAGTGCCAGGGTTTTTGTCATTTTCACTCAAATTGCAGGACCCGCACAATATTCAGTTTTAGGACGACATAAACATTCAATACAGCGTTAGAAACCTTAGACTGTTTTCTTTCATCAAAAAAACAACGTTAATTCCAAAGTAATATGGGTCTGGAGTAATATGAGATGCAAGTGGGGGTGGCTGTTCAAAAGACAAATGCTGCCCTCTTGTGGGAGGGAAAACATTGCAAGAGGTCTGGCCAGTGCTTTATCGGCACCCACAGCAATAAAAACCAAAACCTGAACTAATTCCGGAATGGCGTTCCATGTCATATTTTCAATTCCCGAATAAATTCTGGAAAGACAGTGAATGAGTTCAAGATGATGATACATCTTGGAGTAAATGGAAGAGTACTTATAGACAAAGCACCCTTCACACTTAAATGGATAGTTTAGAACAGTGGTTCTTCACCTTGTTAGAAGGAATGAACGGCAACTGTTCAGATGCATATTCACTTTTTTTAAACAAAATCAAGACATTAAATAAATGATTTTTTTAATTGAAAAAAATAAAACAATTAGTGTAATTCCAAACTACCGTATTTCCTGGTGTTTTCTTCAAAATACGCGCATTATACGTGAAGTAATATTGAGCCACAACAGGTCTCACATCTAATGTCAGAAGCCACCAACTCAATTTCCCCCCTGTAGAAGAGGTAGCCTCTACTGTAGTGCTTTATAATGTGGTGTGCCTTATATTTGGAAAACCTATATATATTTAAATATTTGGAAAACTTTTGGATAATTATATATTATATTTAGAAAACTTTTTTTTTCATTAATTGAACCTGCGCCATATCGTCCGGTGTGCCTTATATATGGAAAAAGTTTGAAAATACACCATTCATTGGTGGTGCGCCTTATACTCCAGTGCCCCTTATACACCAGTAAATACAGTATATATTTTTTTGTGTGTGTTTTTTTTATGTTTTGTGTGTGTACAAAATCAACCAGCCAGGAATGTCCAAGCGTGTGTGTCATAAACATTTCATGTTGAGTCCGGTGTCTTAACCTATGGAGGTTCCACATATAAGGCGCACCGGACTATTGATCTGTTGAACCCCTGAGACTGATTCAATGAACCCGTAATGATTGGTAAAATCCACTTTAAGAACCACTGGTGTCGGGTCTTCAACCTACATAACACACATATTTTTTTTTGTTGCAGCGGGCAGTCCGATGACCCAAAGAAAATCAGACGATCATGGGATAACTCCACACAGGAAGGAAACCAGAGCATTTCAACGGTGATGTGGGCAAGTTCTCCTTCATATTCATTTCAATATTCATTTAAAACATAGTGATTGTGAAAATTAAGCTCCAAAAGTGTAAATACCCACTAGTATTAGTACACTACGGTCTTTTAGAAATTTCCGTAAACTATTTTTCATTTCTTTACTTTGGCTTCAAATGTCTATAAAACTTATGCTTGTAAATGTACGTATGTAAATATTTAGGATCATACATTCTTTCAGTAATTTACCGCATTTTCTGCACTATAAGGCGCACCTAAAGGAAAATATATTTTTCAAAAGCTGACCACGTTTTCAAATATGTCATTCATTGAAGGTACGCCTTATAATGCGGTGCACCTTATGTATGGAAAAGGTTTTTCAATGTCATTCGTTGAAGGTGCGCCTTCTATTCCAGAAAATACTTTAAATATGATACTTGCTCTCTCTGCCTTGGCAATGTTGTGCTTATTAATATTTTTAGATGTCCATTTTCTTGTGTGAAGCACATTAAGTTATCAAATCATTACAACCACATGAAACATCCAGAGATAGTGGGGAAATCGACTAATCCCGATGTGATTAATTCATAAATGAGGAGCTGTGTTTCAAGACTTTATTCCGACATCACATTTATCTGATTTATCGAATGGGTTGTCATGACACTTGATAGCTTTTTTCAGCACAATATAAACCAACCCAGTCCATACACATGAATGACTGGAGTAGAACATATTGTTCTGAGCTGATCATTTATAGATGAGCTCCTTTGTTTGTCCCCCCGTGTCAAATAACTGAGAACAATCTCACATTTATGTAAAAGGGACTTGTATCAATTAGCAAACACGCTCCCTGGTGTGTGTTGCTATGTTTTTGTGGTTGTGAATGTTCGCTATGCATCAGTCAACCCCATTACCAAACCACTCAGAAATGCTATTAGAATCAGTGACCTTTTGGTAGACCAACTGCATTCTCAAATGCAATAATATGAAACTCAGTGCATTGGCTCGACTGTTTTTTTTTCATCTTTGTTATGAGTCACATAAGCTTCATGGTTTCAATGGATTCTGTTTGTTTTGTTTGTGGAACAATTTCAATATGATGAACAAAACAACACCGAGATATGATCACATCGAACGAATGTATAAGTCTAGTGTATAAATCCAAACAGTAGAAAAATGAAATCGCATACATTCTGCACTATACGGCGCTTCAGATTTTAAGGAGTACCCTAAAGGACAACCGACATCGCTTTTTTGTTTCCTAACTGACATCATAAAAACATTCTATAGCATCTTAAATACCCAAAACATGCAGTAGGATATTTTGTTCAAATGCAAAACACCAATAAAAATGACTTAGTGTTCAAAACCTGCAAAAAATTGAGCTGCAAATTGGGCATTTTCAGAAAGTCCCGCCCCCAGTACGTGACGTCACGCAAGGACGTCTTCGCCTGCTATAAAATTGAAACAACGGCTTCAGATTCGGAGAATATGCTTTCTTGTTACACATCCATTTCTGAATATGATTCAAATAGTTCTGAAGAGGAAAGTATACATGTTTGCAATCGATTAAAGAATTTATTCCGTGCCATTTTGAGGCAACATTGGGGGGAAATGTCTCACCCAAAAAGAGGCAGAAAATGGCCACCGAGCTCCTGTGAGGAATGAATCAGCCCGTTTCCACAGGCTGATAAATTCCTTACATGGACCTTGGATGCCCTCTTCTGGCTCTTTCTGGTGCAACACGAGGTTTTCAGACCAAACAAGCATTGACGTGATGGAAGGACTGCTATAATGTGTTCTTTTTTTTTCGGTCAGGGGCGTTTCTTCAGTGACGTCACGTACGGACTCATCACCAACTCAAAAAGAAGACTATTCAGCATGAGTCTTAAAACGTAAAATATAGCACTATGCGGTGGAATCTTTGTAAAATACGCTCCGTAGAAGTTATTTGAAATCATTTTACAAATTATGGACACAATTTGTCCGGAGATGTCGGTTATCCTTTAAATGAATGAGTTATTTTCAAACCGTTTACATATACTGTACAGTATAAGACTCACTGCATTAAAGTACTGGGAATAGAAGCTGCAATAGTGGCTACGGTTACGCTATGTATCCACTAGATGGTGGGCCACTAAATGGAATACAATACAATGCAATAGAACTTTAACTAAGCCATCAAAGAACTGTTCTCAAACATGGACATGGAACACATCTATGTAAATGGCCTTACAAAAAAAGACAATAAATCGCATGGTATTTTTTTGTCCTATTTTCCTGGACCCACAGAATATTGAGGTTTTTTAGGACTACATAAACATTCAATGCAGCGTCAGAATCATTAGAGTCTCTTCTTTAAATAGAAAAAAAAAAGTTAATACCTAAATTATATGGGTCTGGAGTTATATAAGCTTGAAATGAGGGCGGCTTTCCAAAATACATACATATTGGTTGATATGGCGCTTTAACAACAGCTGAAGCTGGAACAAAGCGCTAACTTGGAAAAGTTAAATAAAGAAGAAAAAAACATCGCCAGAGGTCATGGCCAGTGCTTTATAGGCACCAAAGCATGAAAAAACAAAACCCGAATGAATTCGGAAAAGGTATTCGTCATATTTTCAATTGCTAAATACATTTGTGAATGGCAGTGAATGAGTTAAAAATACTGTTCTCAAACATGGACATGGAACATATCTATGTAAATGACATTACAAAAAAATCATATTAATCACATGAAAAGTACATCCAACCATTCACTGTTTAGGTTTTGGTTTTTAATGGTGTTTTTTGTATTCTCAGCCATTCTCTTGCTACAACAGCCATGAATGCAAATACCACTGACACTGTGTATCCCAATCACCTGAACTCCCCCCAGCATCTTCCCTGAGCTAATTTACCCATTTTCTGGGCGCTTGAGCGAGAAATTGATTCAGTCTCAGCTCCAGGGATTTTAATCGTGACCTCTGTCTTGGATTAAAAAAAAAAAATCCAAAAACTCTACACTTTGAATATTGCAAAGATTAGATGTATCACTTCAAAAATCCATATAATACAACCATAAATATGGAATAAAATATATAATTACAGACAGACAAGAAATCTCATTGTGAGAGCGGGAAAAATGTGACCTTTTGAATCAATACGTCTTTTGAAAGTATTTCATCCGGCACTAATCTCCTCAAGGCTTTGTTTCCCACTGCAAACATGACTTCCTGCTAAGCGCCAGTCAAGTTCCACGATCATTCCCCCTTTGGCGTCACTGGAAGTTTCTTTCTCAGCCTTGATTTAATACAGCTCTATACTACGAGTAGATAAAGAGATAAGATGCTTCGTCCTTGTGCTAATGACACCTTTCATCCATGTTGATAGGTTGGATTGTTAATACCCGCTCCAATGTTTTAAAGTGGAATTTAAACGGAAGACGACATTCTAATTTACTCTCACTTGCTCAAAACCATTGCCAAATGATATACAGTACACACCACTCTTAGACAAAGAGTACACATTTACATTCCTCTTAGTCTTCATCCCTAAAATTTTAAATACAATTCCCTCACACTCCTATTCCGGTCTATAAAATGCTCATTGTTATTGTCTTCTGCTGATTCTTTTTGGCTCCCTTCCAGATTCCAGCTATTTGGTGCATACTGCCCATTACTTAACAAACTTTGTATTATTTACTTTAAAGGACAACCGACACCATTTTTCGTTTACTAACTGACATCAGAAAAACGTTTTACCATCTAAAATACCCAAGGCTAATATTTTTAGTCAAACGCAAAACACCAACAAAACTGCCACTAATGAGCTCAAAACTGAAGAGATTCAGAAAGTCCCACCGCCAGTTCGTGACGTCTCGTCAGGGTACTCTTTCACAAACTGCCTTGCTCCAGAATCAAAACAATAGCTTCAGAGAGTTCAGATTCGGAAAAAGAGCCTTTCTTTTTACTCATTCAGTTATGAATATGATTCAAATAGTTGTGAAGAGGAAAGCATAAGTGTTTGCGATCGATTAAAGAAGTCCTTCCGTATCAATTCGAGCCGTGTAAGCAAAGCGACGAAACTAGTAAAGGACACGACATATGAAGCCTATATGAAGCTCCGTGAATAAGCAATATAGAATCAACTTGGGTGATATCAAAGTCAAAGTCAGCTTTATTGTCAAATATGCTAATATGCATGACATACAGCACAGATGAAATTACTGTCCTCTCGGACATATGTGGCATATAAGGACATGAATAACAAATAATAAGCTACAATATGTCAACATCAATGCAGATTGTTTAATGGTTTTGCATGCAAAAAGTTTAATCTTTCAAGATGAAGAGTTACGAACTTGTTAATGAATGACAGCGGTTATCCATCGCAACTCCGGTTAGCTCCTCGTTCCAGCAGCTGAATGTTTATCTAATTGGTTTGCCCCACTATTATGACGATTGCTCTCTTTCACCACTGGAAGCAACTTTCTACCCATTGTCAAGCTGAGAGGATGACAGCGGTTGTCCAAGCTGGGGTACGCGCACTCCGGGGAGCTCCGCGCATGGCGCTATACTGCTCTGGTCTGTTGGAAATGGCTATTTTATCCGCTGGGAATTTGTGTAAACTTACACCTTCTTTATGCGTGTTACCGCAATTGGCTGCCACACAACGATTCACCATCACATTATTTATGTAGTTTTCCTTCTAATTTCACGATCAACATGGTGTTTTCAGACGAAATAAAGTACCCAAAATGCATTGTGTATCACTTTCTCGGTCAGGGGCGTCACTCCGGCATCATCATCAACTCGAAAATAAGACTTCATTAATATTCAGCACGAATTTTAAAACGGAAGATATAGCTATACACGGTGGAATCTTTGTAAAATGCGGTCAGTAGAAATCATTTGAAGTGATTTTTACAAATTATGGACACAACTTGTCCGGAGATGTCAGGTTGTCCTTTAAATATCCTCTTAAAGTAAGCTTGAACTTGTAATTGACCAACACTAAAGCACATACTTGTGTGAGACTCAATAATATTGCAATGAAAGCCATCTGGGTTACAGTCGAGAAAGCCATTCGGGTCACAGTCGAAGCATTACATACCAGAGAGGGTTGGAAATAAAAGACTTCAAAATCCAACTTCTGAATTGAAAATCACCATGGCACGCTTTATTGTATAATTTATTCACACTGGCGCGTGTGGCTGCCGCCCTGTGACTGTAAAGAGTTTTGAAAGGCGCTTATAAATGAAATGTATTCTTCTTATTATTATTATTCATGTCTTTGTGTAAATAGAAGCACCACTAATGGATATAAAATGGTGTGAACAAGTTAATCACCAGTTCAAATTAGATTCTCTGCCATGTATTTATTATAAAAATTTTACTTCATAATCAAAATCTTAATATTTTCAAATCAAAATATTCCCTCCATCCATCTTTTATACTGTTTTTCCTCATGAAGGTGAGGTCACAGGTGACCCATCCAAGATGGCCGAGGTCAACCTGGACCAGTTACTACCCAAATGCAGTCAAAAAAATCATTTTATATTTGAATTCAATCAAAGCTTGAAAACTGATGTTATTTACCTCATTATGCACGCAGTGTTTAGGAGCAATTTTAAACGCATCTAAAAGTTTCCATGCGGCGACACAAAATCCATCAAAGTTCCAAAGGTTATTTATGAATATGCTTATGAAATGCAGCCCCCTTGTGGAAAAGAAGAAGTGTGCCAGTGGCCATGGCCAGCGCTTTATCGGCACCCAATTATGAAAAAAACAACTTCGGGAATGCCGCTCTACGTCATATTTTCAATTCCCGAATACATTTGTGAACTCATTCACTGCCAGGCGATGTGCAAAAATGTATCCACTCCAGTGCCAGGGTTTTTGTCATTTTTACTCATTACATAAATAAACTTCGTCAATATTGAATTCAGTGTAAGAAACCTTAGACTCTTCTTTCATCAGGAAAAAAAATAGTTTATTATTATTATCAGTTATATGGGTCTGGAGTTATATGAGCTTGAAGGGATGGCGGCTGTACAAAAGGTAAATGCTGCCCCCTGGTGGGAGGGACAAACCTTGCCAGAGGTCTGACCGAAGCTTTATCCGCACCCCCCCCCCCCCAAAAAAAAAACAAAAAAAACAAAAACGAACACATTCGGGAATGTGTTCCCAAATAATGCTTTTCAATTCCCGAATAAATTCAGGCATCGAAAATGCAGTCATGACTGATAGCATCCTCTGCCTCCCTGTGAAAGCACTGCATCCGTATTCTTCTTAGTATTATTTTTTTTACATCTCCTGTGCCATTTTCGATATGAACAGCTATAAATATAGCATGAACATACCAAGGCACGGTGGTTCAATACTCCTTCAGTCGCAATTATAGCGCAAAGCAGCCTGCTGACGAATGCACACAAACCTACTCAGCAAAAGTTATTTATGTGTTTGTCAAACATAAAATCGTTATGACCTATTCCGGCAATTTTTAAAGTACCGGTAGTATTTCAACTTTTCTCATAAGTGTACGTATAAAAAATGAATTTACGTGCAAGGTCAAACGGAATCTGGTCCGGTCCAATTGTTTATAATAACGTTTTATGAAAGGTTAAAGGACAACCGACACCATTTTTTTGTTTCCTAACTGACAGAAAAACGTTTTATAGCATCTAAAATATCCAAAACATGCAGGCTGATATGTTTAGTCAAATGCAAAACACCAATAAAATGACTTAGTGTCCCAAAACTACTTCAAAATGACCTCAGAAAGTTTCAGTTTCAGAAGGTCCCGCCCCCTTGTTCGTGGCGTCATGCCAGTACGTCGTGCTTTGCTCTAGAATCATAAAGGTTTTCTGATTCTGAAGATGCTTTCTTGTTACTCATCCAGTTATGAATATAATGAAAAATAGTTCTGAAGAGGAATGCATAAATGTTTGCAATCGATTAAAGACGTACATCCGTCTCATTTTGAGGCGTCTGGACTCCAATGTAGCGCCCAGAAAATGCACAAGATGGCGCCCAAGCTCCTTTGGAAATGGGCTGATTTGTCTGCTGGGAATTTGTGTCAACTAGTATCAAATAGTAGTCTTGGTGCAACACACAACAATTCAGCATCGCGTTATTTATGTTTTTTCCTTCTCATTTCGCCATCAACACGGATCAACACGAAGTTTTCAGACCAAAAAAAGTACCCAAAATGCATTGTGTGTCGCTTTCTCAGTCAGGGGCGTTCCAGACGTGACGTGACGTCAGGCATCGTCATCAACTCGAAAACAAACTTCCTGAATATTCAGCACGAGTCCTAAAATGTAAAATATAGCTATATGCAGTGGAATCTTTGTAAAATACGATCAGTAGAAGTCATTTAAAGGACACCAACGTCCCTTTTTGTTTCCTAACTGACATCAGAAAAACGTTTTATATCATCTAAAATACCCAAAACACGCAGGATGATATTTTTAGTCAAATGCAAAACACCAATAAAAATGACTTAAAGTGTCTAAAAAGTACTTCAATTTGGAACGGGAAGTGGCCAGTTTCAGAAGGTCCCGCCCCTATGTTCGTGGTGTCACGGCAAGACGTCTTGCCTTGCTCGAGAATCAAAGCAATGGCTTCAGATTCGGAGAATATGCTTTCTCGTTACTCATCCAGTTATGATATGATTCAAATAGTTCTGAAGAAGAAATCATACATGTTTGCAATCGATTAAATAATTTATTCCATATCATTTTGAGGCAACATTGGGGGGAAATGTCTCGCCCAAAAAGAGGCAGAAAATGGCGACCGATCTCCTGTGAGGAATAAATCAGCCGGTTTCCACAGGCTGATAAATTCCTTACATGTAACTTTGTCGCCCTCTTCTGCCTCTTTTTGGTCCTATACGACATTGTCAGACCAAAGTACAGCAAAATGCATTGACGTGATGGAAGGACTGCTACAATGTGTCCTTTTTTCGCTCAGGAGCGTTCCTTCAGTGACGTAGGGTGAGGACTCGTCACCAACTCAAAAACAAGACTTCCGGAATATTCAGCGTGAGTCTTAAAATGTAAAATATAGCTATATGCGGTGGAATCTTTGTAAAATACGCTCAGTAGAAGTCATTTGAAGGCATTTTACAAATTATGGACACAACTTGTCCGGAGTTGTCGTTTGTCCTTTCAGGCAAATTTGAAGGTTAAAAAAAGTGCAGTACAGTAAAATTGGTTGTTGTCTTGTCCCAACCCAGCTCATTTTTTTCTGCTACTTAATGTGACAGCTTTTCACCCTGCGGACTTGTTCTATTTCCACTAAAATATGTTTAAGAGGACAAAAAAATGAAGTCCTGGTTGTTTTTTCTTTCCTTGGACAATCATCTCACAAGAGTCATTGTTTCAGGTCCATTTTTTTAATTATCAGAAGGGCGGAGGGGGGTCCTTTCAGCTGTCAAGTGTAATTCTTTTACGATTGTCCCTGAAGTGAAGCCGGTGTCATTTTCCTCTGCAAAGGTTTCCCTGCTGGAATGCTGCCAATTGTATTTAGTTTTGGCGCATCTTCAGCATTGTCCTTTTTAAAGGGAGAGCGGGTCCCCTAAGAGTGTTGCATACACAGCACATTCCATTTGTCACACTTTGTGTTCGCTTGTGTGGCTGGATTAAATATCCTCACTGCTGGATTGTTGGTGTGTCGCTGACAGATGAGGGGGGGGGGGGCAGAGGGGCTTTTACTGTCACGAAATAGACAAGAGGTGTCACCGTCGTCCGTAACATTTGTGAACAGTGCCTGCATGCCTGATGTTGATTTTATGCCACCTGCGTTTGAGGTCCTCAATAACTACCGAATGCAGAGTCACCAGATGATGAAATTCATTTTTCATGGATTGCGGCGGAGCAGAAAGTAAATGAAGATAAATCTTAATGCCGTTATAAACTGACCACGCGAGATTGGTTGTGGAAGGCTGAAGTGTTTGAGCTGCTGTGTACACGGAAGTTGTCAGATGGCCTCCAAGAATAACACATTTATGTTCGAGCAGATGACATTGACTTGCTTGCTTAATTTCAGTATGACATTCTCATCTTTCTGGTTACGTGTCTGGACTGTTTAACTGACATTATCTTTCACATAAATGGTCTTTTGCACCCCACATTCAAGAGCGTAATATCACAGTGCACAGAGACACGTTGATGAGGATGCTTCACTCGCCTGAAGACGTTCCCGTGTCCATTAGCTCTTACTGTGAGTGATTATTCTGAAAATATTACTGTTCTGATGTATCCTTTTTCTTAGGAATGGATTAAAAAAAACGTTCTTCGTATAAATATCTCTCATAAGTAAACAAATATCCGAATTTAACATTTTCTAACAGTCACTGTCCAAACTCACGCTTGTGCACGCAAGTAATTTCTTGATTCCTGCATTCACCTCCAATTACTGTCAACACAAAACAGCCAATGAAAATAAGCTCACATCCTTGAATATTGTTTGACTTCATCTCGTGTCAAAAGCGAACACATAAACGTACAAGCCAGAGGTCACTAACTTTTGTTTTTGACAGTCTCCGTCGCTAGCCATCATCGTGTTTGATGTATTTTCTGGTTTTAAAAAAATGGCTTTGATTGAACTTCTTTACTGATTGGTAACTTCGTCTATTATTCATGAGCTTTTGAAAAACACCGAAACATAACATTGTTTCACGTGTCTGTAAAAAATCCGCTTCAGGCTACATTTCTTCGTTTAATCATACATTAATGAACACTTACACACTACATTCAGCAGTATTGCAGCAAATTATCCCAAGGCAGTCACCTCACTTTCTATCCAGTCAGCAGAAAGTGCATCCGTGTTTGCACTGAGACTTCACTTTGCCTGCTCAGGAGACAATCATTTCAGGAAATAAAGCCCACACGTTTAAATCAAGGGGGACTTGTGCGGAAATGAAGACCATTTCTCTTTGAAAGACTCAGACCCTCAGTGGTCACGGTTCATTTCTTGGTGCCCGTGCTAATTTTCTTGACACGCCAGAGAGGAAGGCCTTTGTATGCATCTCATGGTGCAGGGATTAATAGGAAACCTAATTTGGTCAGCGGGGAAGTCATGCAAAGGATCTTGAATCAGTTACCCAAAATGAAGTGCAGGTGTGATACAGCACACAGATCACATCCTTGAATTGTCCTATCCGATTCATCTCTATAGCTCTACCCGGTGAATTGTTGAGACTACTCAAGTACCCACCCACTCTTTTGGATCGTTGTGAATGAACGACACGGATTGAATTGGATGGGGTTGAGTTGAGACTTTTCGTTGTTATTGCTAGATGCCCAATAACATACTACAAATCGTCTACAATAACATACTACAAATCGTCAAAGTTCATATCATCAGCCTATTTAAATTCTCCTTTCAAAATACTTTATCAGGTGTTCCATCTCTACAGCCTCAATTTCTTTCTGACTTGAATTTTGCCTTCCGAGGCCCAACAGATGACGTACTTCCTGAGGCTGCTGAAGAAGCATGGCCTGCCACAGGAGGTGCTACGATATTTCTACACGGCAGTCATTGAATTAATCCTGTGTTCTTCCATCACGGTTTGGCTCGGTGATGCCACAAAAATGGACAAAATCCAACTTCAGCGGACAGTTAGGACGGCGGAGAAAAAAATGATTGGCACCGCCCTACCCACTCTTGAGGACTTGCACCCTGCAAGAATCAAGACAAGGGCGCGGGAAATCCTACTGGACCCTCTGCATCCCGCCCACCACCTTTTCCAGGGACTCCCCTCAAACAGGCACGACGGATCCATGCGCACCAAATCCAGCAGACCTTTAAAGGACAACCGACGTCACTTTTTTGTTTTTTAACTGACATCAGAAAAAACGTTTTATAGCATCTAAAATAGCCAAAACACGCAGTATGATATTTTTATTCAAATGCAAAACACCAATAAAAATGACTTAAAGTCTCCAAAATCTGCAAAAAATTGAGCTGCGAATTGGGCATTTTCAGAAAGTCCCGCCCCCAGTTCGTGACGTCACGCCAAGACGTCTTGCATTGCTAGTGAATCAAAACAATGGCTTCAGATTCAGAGAATATGCTTTCTTGTTACACATCCAATTATGAATATGATTCAAATAGTTCTGAAGAGGAAAGCATACCTGTTTGCAATCGATTAAAGAATTTATTTGTGCCATTTTGAGGCAACATTGGGGGGAAATCTCTCACCCAAAAAAAGAGGCACAAAATGGCCACCTCCTGTGGCCACCTTCGTTTCCACAGGCTTATAAATTCCTTATATGGCGCTTGGACGCCCTCTTCTGGCCTTCCAGCGGCTTTTGGGTGCAACACGAGGTCCCCAGACCAAACAAGTACAGCAAAATACATTGATGTGATGGAAAGACCGCCACAATGCTTCTTTTTTACGGTCAGGGGCGGTCCTTTGGTGACGTCACGTACGGACTCGTCACCAACTCAAAAACAAGACTTCCTGAATATTCAGCGTGAGTCTTAAAATGTAAAATATAGCTATATGCGGTGGAATCTTTGTAAAATACGCTCAGTAGAAGTCATTTGAAGCCATTTTACAAATTATGGACACAACTTGTCCAGAGATGTCGGTTGTCCTTTAAAAGAGCTTCTTCCCCCTAGCCATTAACTCTCTAAACCCAAATATAACTGTATACTGCCACTTTGCAATTTATTT
The DNA here is from genome assembly GCF_051943395.1 of Hippocampus bargibanti. Taxonomy (NCBI): domain Eukaryota; kingdom Metazoa; phylum Chordata; class Actinopteri; order Syngnathiformes; family Syngnathidae; genus Hippocampus; species Hippocampus bargibanti. Next base: position 16,751,492 of record NC_142746.1, read on the forward strand.
ATGATGATACTAGTGCATCATGTGCTACCATAGACAAATTACTAGTGTGTTCTACATACTTGGCCAATAAAGATGATTCTGATTCAACAAGTTAAAAAGTGTAGTCGATAGGGTTGTTGAGATCGGCACTGACTTGGTCATTATCTTCCATTTCTTTTCTTTTTCTGTTTTACTTTGGGTCCCATCCTATCTGTTTTGTAGCATCTGCTTGAATATGAACAGTGTTCACAGTGGAGAGCTCCTCCTTTCTACTTCTAACAATCACTCGTCAACCGTAATTGCCTCCAGTAGAGTGCAAACCTCTAAACAATCAGCATGCTGTTGGATCAGTCGCTACTTGTACCGTACAAGATTCATCAAAGAGTGCAGTTCATGTATATGAATTTTCTTTTCAACAAAATCTTGCAATAACAACGAAATGGGGGGGTGGGTGTAATCTACTTTTTCCAATGCTCCACTATAGCCACAAATGTGTGCTAATTTGTTACGTAATGATTGCATAGTATTACTAACTAGCAATAAAAATGTATGTGATTCCTTAATGGAGGGTCAAAATGGAACTGGAGTTGGGGTAGGGGGGGGTCGGAGGTTGGCTGCATGGACAGGTTGATGCATGATATTTGGATTGCTCCATTCAGGTACACATTTGTCTTGAGTGTGTGATAGGCCACAGGTGTCACGGTTTGCGGGGTGGTGATGGTGGTGGAAAAAGCAGGCAGGAGGGAGCAGCAGGTTGTATTTGATAAATTGTATTAGAATAAAGTCAGCAGGAACAAAATCTAAAACATCAAAGTCATCCGAACAGAAAAGTACAAAGTATCAAAGAAAACTGAGTAAAAATCTGGCAAGATGAAACAAACCTGACAGGGTGAAGCAAACACATTCAATGACCCGACATCGAATGTTCATGCCGGGAGTCCTTTTAACTGCCACTGATTGATACGAAATCCTGTGCCGCTGCAGGAGGGGCCGACAGCGCCACGCGTTGGTCGCCAACCAGATCGTGACAACAGGTTGTAATATTTTCAAAATGATCCATTCTATTTTTTCAAGCCCAACACTTTGTTTTAGGTACCTTGTTTTGTGAGCAGAAACTAACTGTGTTGTGAAAATATATTTGATATATGAGCTGTCGATATTCGGGACAATTCGGGAACAGACGATACACATGTTGTCTAGTAAAATACAATAATATTATTCAAGTTAAATGTTATCGGATTGAATTTTCCAATTGTTTAGAATAAAAGTACCGTATTTTCTAGTACACTGTATAAGACCAGTGTATAAGGTGCACCCCTAATGGTGTGATTTAAAACTTTTTCCATAAAACTCTGGACTATATGACTGGCCCTGATTGCCCCATTCACCCTGGTATCACCTCATCAGCATGACTAAGCCTACGTGGTAATGATCTAAGAACTCTGTTGGAAGCACAATCCAAATTAAACCTCAAACCACCATGGCAATTTAGTGAAGGTTTTTGCTGTTTTACAAAAATTGCTTCCTTTACTCCCCTTTCAAAACATGTATTTTATTTACCTAAAATGTTGCTTGTCGTCAAATGTGTGGTTGCTAGCTTTTAGGTATGTTGTTGGTTTTCATCTGTGTGTTTGCTGATGTCGTGCTGACAATCACCAACGTCTCCCTGATTGGCGGCCTTTGTTCCTGACTCAACCCTCCAATTTTTGCAAAGGGAAAGAGGCCTGATTAGCAATTGGTTTTGGCTCCAGCTGCATTGATTACCGCCACTGTTTAAATAGATATCGGTTGCCCTTTGTTGGAAGCTGAGGTGGAGGGAATGTCACTCGACAGCGGAAAACGGAGTTGATTTTACGCATCATGCATATAAAGTCATGTTAAACTGGTTTAACTTGGAAAATTAATATGCAGAGTTACAGTATACAGATAACTGATAATTTCACTTCATGCATATTTATGTTATTACTCAAGACCACTGTCATTGACACGTCTTTTGGTGATTAGACTGTCAGAACATTGAAATGGAAAAAAAATGTGTTAGCTGTGTTTTGCATCACTTTCTCTTCAATATCTTCTTTTGTCTTTTATGATATTAATTTTGTTTGTTGTGCTTTTTATTTCTTTTTTGTACTAAGTGCAATATTGAGGACCAAAGACAAAGGTTGGCTGCAGAAAAGAAATATTCAAAACTGTTCCACAGCGACTCAAGCCTTCAAATTTTTAAAATATATTCCATACAAAATACAGCACTGATTCAACTTACGAACAAATTCAACTTACGAACACCGGCTCGGGACGTATCTCGTTCGTCAGTTGGGAGTGTCTGTATTAATTTAAATGAATATTAATAAAGGCAGTTTCAGTGGGTTATTTTGACATTGATAAATGGGTTGACTTGAAGGTGACAGTGCAGAGGACAGACAAAAGTAAGCATTCACATGAGTTTTTCCTCATTCATTTGAGTTAGCTTAAATTAATAATTTTCCTTACTTGAGCCATCTAGCCTGACATCCCCACAGTCGACATCCCATCGGCACAGGAATTTCTCTGCTATATAGACTGACACACAATGCACCATTTTTATCAGATGAAGGGTAGCTTTTTGTGTGGCGCCGCCAAGAAAGGAAAAAATCCAACTTGGGTTTCTTTTTAATACCTACACAGTTTATTCACTGCGGTGGAGTTCCCGCTAAATGAATGCAATTATTGCAAATTGCACACATTGTATGTGTGCGAATGTGAATGAGCAGATGTTGAGCGAGGACCCCGAGAGACATTAGCTCGCATTAGACTGAGCAGATGAGAACATTAGCAACAGGTCACTCAAACATTGTAATCAATGAGTGTAATTAATTCGCTACCGAGACAGATGATTGATAATTTCAGGGCTGTTTTTGACTGCCTCACTAATAGTCCAAAACATTCCAAGAGATAACATCGCAGAGACCAGCGCAATTACATCTTCAAAATGAAAACTGACACATCATATAAGACGATCTGGTGTTTGAGTGACACAAATTTCCCCATTGCGGGACGAATAAAGGTATTCTGATTCTGATTCTGATTACATGCTATCCCAACAGCAATGTTGTGACATGACAATGAGTTTGACATGGATGACACCACTCAATTAAATCATTCAGTGCAATCCTACAATCCGGCAACGCTGTTGAGATCTGCAGCGTGTTTTCATTTGGTAGAATAAAGACTCGAGATGGTCCTTCTTGTTTAGATGAACAAGTAGAATGTTTATTTGCGGAGCACAGAGAGCAACCACTTCTCTCAGCATTGGAATGAACTATTGTTTTCATTGCTGTCAAAGGACCATATGTAGCGTTGTGGCTGCATTGGCAGATCCGCTCAATGAGCGGGAAGCCGTGCGTATTTTGGTCAGCAGAACGACACAGTAATAAAAATCGATAACACGAAATATAAAATGATAAAAATGACACAAAAAGTTATACGATTTATAATTGAACTGTAAGCAGTTTGGTGTATAATAGTATGGTAGTATGTAAGCAGTTTGATATATAGTAGTAACAACAGATTGACATCGTATACTCGTATAAACCTCGCGTCGGCCATTTTGAAAGCATTTCGACTTAGGACTGTTTGACTTACGACCTATTTGTCGAAACGGAACCCGGTCGTAAGTCGGATGTTACCTGTATTTAGCTTTCCTCTATGTTTACCCACTCCTTGGTATGTGATCTGGTTTACTTAGTTGGTCTATAAAACTGTCAATGTATGTTAATTTTTGACTGATACACTTCTGTGGTGGCATCAGAAAAAGTGAGGAGTAAGAATTGCAGCATGCCAGAGTGAGTGTTTTTCTCCATTATGATTATGTGACAGTTATCAAAAGCTACTATTTCTGTTTTACACTTGAGGATCATTAGAGAAGCCATTTTGTGCTGCTGTCTGCATTCAATCATAGTTGTTAACTCATTCACTGCCATTCACTTATTTATTCGGGAATATAAAATATGACGAGCCATTCCCAAATTATTTCGAGATTTGTTTTTCCTTCTTCGGGTGCCGATAAATCGCTGGCCATGGCTTCGGGCAATGTTTCTTTTCCTTTCCAGAAGTCGGGAGCATTTCCTTTTTTTTCCCCATGTTAGTGCTTTGTTCCAGATTAAAGCCCTATACAAACCAATATGTATGTATTGCATTGAATTTTGGACAACTGCCCTCATTTTAAGGTCATATAACTTCGGACCCATATAATTTAGGAATTACCTCATTTTTTCTGATGAAAGAAGAGGTTCTAGCGTTTCTCAATATTATGTGGGTCCGGGCGAATGACAATGACAAAAATCCATGGCACTGGAGTGGACACATTTTTGCATGTCTGGCAGTGAATGAGTTAAGAAACTTCAGGATTGCTTTGACAATTGAAACCAACACCTGAGCAGTTTGCTTGCTGGCCCTTTTTTTTCCTCAAACATCGATAACTCACAGGGACAATTTCTGGGTGATGTGATTTCACACTCAAGGTAGTCCAGCACTCAAAAGACCCAAAGAGAAGCGCTGGAAAAAAAAAAACATTTTTCCATATGCCCTCTTTATAAGTCTCGTTATATCGATATCGGATATATCGATATTTGGCATATACTATACATTAAATCATGTTTCATCTTTCATCTCATAGCATTTGGATCCAATTTCTTGGGGTTTTAAAATATGTACTTCATCTTTAGTCTGTTTGTACTTTCTGGTTTTAATGGTTTCATGAGTTGGCTTGATGATGGTATCAGTATGCGGCCTGCATTTTATATCTACCTCCGCCATCAAATTCCTTTCTGCTTTCTTGAGTGAAAAGCATCCCATTGGTTTGTGCCTCCCACAGGTGGAGGTAATTAGATTCTTGCACTTTGTACTTTATATGTGGTCACAATTTGGTTTCATTCAGAATGAAAAGTACCTTTGATATTCCGCCACTCTGAGAAGCTTGTTCTACTGTATGGCAAGTTGAAACGCTCCACGTGGAATATTCTGCTTTTCGTTGGTAAAATAGAACATTCATTGTCCTGAGATTTCAGTCTGTTGATTGGGACCAGCCAGGAGAGTTGTTATTGCAGCCTGCCTTTTCTTGGCTCTTAGCTTATTTTTGTATTTATTTTTTGGGTTTCTTTATTTGTTGACTTATATCCAATGCCCTAATCACCAGACAGTAAGGAAAGGCTTTGCCAGCATTGCTGTCCTTATTCAAACTCTCACATACTTATTTTTCAAACTTAATCCTTCCGTTTTGCTGTAGGGAAGAGATGACACAGAAATGAACAATAAATTGTTTTAATAGATGGCAGTTTTATGTATGGCAGCATTTATAAAAAGAACAGAAGATTTTGGTCACTGACTTTTTAAAATTACTCCCTGCTGAGCCGTCACATTCCATTTAAAATCTATCATTCACCCCCAAAACTCAAAATAGTCTACTGACAGGAATTGTTTTGTGGGAATTGAACAGGAATTGTGAAACCTATTATAACCTATTATAATCGCATCGTTATATATATATAGACTTTATATATATATATATATATATATATATATATATATATATATATATATATATATATGTATATATATATATATATATATATATGTATGTATATGTGTGTGTGTATATGTATGTATGTATGTATGTGTGTGTGTGTGTGCGTGTTCATTCACTGCCATTCATGAGTTTATTCGGGAATTGAAAATATGACTTAAAGCGCCAATCCCGAATTTGTTCGGGGTTTTTTTTTTTTTTTTGGTTTTTGTGCCGATAAAGCGCTGGCCTTGGCCTCTGGCAATGTTTTTCCTCTCCTGCAAGGGGCAGCATTTCCCTTTTTTCCCTGTTAGCGCTTTGTTCCAGTTTCAGCGCTCTATAAATCAATATTTATTGTATTGTATTTTGTACAGCCACCCCCATTTCAAGCTCATATAACTCCAGACCCATATAATTTAGGAATGAACTCTTTTTTTCTAATGAAAGAAGAGAGTCTAAGGTTTCTTACGTTGCATCAAATGTTTATGTAGTCCTCAAACTCAATGTTCTGTGGGTCCTGAAATTCAAGTGACAATGACAAAAACCCTGGCACTGGTGTGGACACATTTTTCCACATGTCTGGAAGTGAACGAGTTAAAGATCCATGAGTTTGAAGACATACAGTGTGGACACTCATGCATCCATTTTCAACACCGCTTGTCCGCAACAGGGTCGTGGGACTGCCGGAGCCTACCCCATCTGACTTTGGATTCCAGAATGTCACTGGCCTTTTTAATAGTTTATTAATCCTGTTTGCAACCCTGTCAGCGTGGTGGTTCCCGCCGAAGGCAAGAGCAAAAGTACATGGCACCTGCCCACACAGAGTGATAAAACACATCCAACAACATCTTGCTGCACATTTCTGAGCTTCCTCGGGAAATAGCCAACATTCATGTTAATGCTCCATTCCAGGCTATTGTTAAAATGGACTCCTACATAAAATTAAAATGTCATAAAATACACTGATATATAAGAAATAGACAGGTTATATTTTGTGTAATTCAGTCAGGCAAGGGCAAGTGAAGGACCTTGGGATTTTAGAGTCAGTCTGTTTGGCTGTTGTATCTCTTCTTTGCTCCTTGTAAGGGTTTTTATGTTATATCTGTGTTTGTCCCTTTCTGTCAATAGTTGAAAGCACATCGGCACACGATGCTCTCCATTGAAAGCGGGTGATCGCTTGTAACTTAATAGGACGCCCCGAGGTTCAAGGTGGTGCCATGCCAGTTTATAGGAAGGTTAAAGTGTCAATGCTGAATTGACTCTCTGGGAACCATTTCAGGGTGTGGTCATCTGGGATAGGGTCCAACACTCCACCCTGTTCATTATCAGATGTATTGAAAATGGATGTCATGGATGGATGTGAACACTAAATTAATGAAGTCTTTTCACGTATTTATTGCTAAGGTAATTAATGCTGCTGCTCGGCTGGCTCAACATCTGTTCTCCTGAAAAACCTAAACTCCTTCTGAAGACTTAATTTGTGTGCCTTAATGATATATGCTCAAAGGCCATTAAGTCATTTTTTTTTTTTTTTTAAGGGACACGTTGAGTGTGACATTCAGCTTTAATTTAAAAACAAATGCCATTCTGGTCTGCTGGTGGAATCTCAGGTTAAGACATGAAAGTCGAAGGGTTTTCAGAAATCTGAGTGCTGCTGATTCACGATTACTTTGGACACAGAGTGCACAGCGGACATGAAAAACAACAATGACTATAAGGGGAAATGTCACGCTGGTAATTTTAGTTTCAATTTTTAATATCGTCCTCTGTCTCAATACAAATGAGAAGTGACTGGATGCCAGACTTTTATTGACCAGTTGACATTTAAACCATGAGCGAGTTCCTTGCCTTATCCAATCATCCACTCTACCGAGTACACTGCACTGTCGTTTTGCTTTGCACCAAAGCATCAATGTTTACACTCCGGTAAGAGACAATGAGGTACTTTTTGTCATTGTTTATTTCCGAAAAAAAAACAAAAAACAAAAACATTTTCAACTTCCTCCCAATTCTTACACCCCACCAACCCAAGTCACAGTAATTAGACCGGAGGCACTTTGGCTACTGTTAACAAGACATTGTCTCTGTTATTCTTGTATTCTAAAATAAGAAGTCACATTAACGGGACACTCGAGTGGGCTGCACTTTTATAATAGCTCTGTATGTAAAAAAAAAAATGTCGGCACTGAAATCCACCCTCCGCACAGAAATGAAAAGAATCTGTAAGGGTGTTTTTTTCCCGCTGATGACTGCACATTCCCGCCCCCTTTTGAAGCTCAGCTTTTTTTCCCATCAATGTCAAAGCGAGAAGGCAAGCGTTCTAATATGCATTGACTTGGTTTGCTTTGTCACATTTTGCTGTTACCTAGACACCTAGCATGTTATTAGCCCACCTGTAAACTGGTTTGAATTGTGTGGATAATCGGATCATAAAATGGATAGAGGAATGGATGAGTGGATATATATTCCTTAACACTTGCGTAATATTTCGCGAGATTGCATTCCAAAGACAGGAATCGACTACAGCAAAGACTCCATCCCTATCAGAGTCTACGCTTAATCCTCAATGTCTCGAATAGAATCTGGTCCGCAGATCTAAGGCACCGTGCAAGTGCATATGGGTGCAGTAGCCCCGAGAGGTTAGGTGGGGTGAGACCATTCAAAGATTTCAAAATAATTAATAGAAACTTAAAAAGAAGTGAGCCAGTGAAGGGATGTCTTTACTCATTCACTGCCATTCACAAATTTATTCTGGAATTGAAAATATCTTGTTTTTTTCTTGTTTGGATGCCGATAAAGCGCTGGCCATGGCCTCTGGCAATGTTTTTTTTTTCTATTCCACAAGCATTCCCCTTTTTCCATGTTAGCGCTATGTTCCAGCTTCAGCTGTTGTTAAAGTGCTATATAAACCAATACGTATGTATTGCATTGTAATTTGGACAGCCACCCTCATTTCAAGGTCATATAAGTCCAGACCCATACAATTTAGTTATTAACTCTTTTTTTTCTGATGAAAGAAGAGTGTGTAACATTTCTTACACTGCATTGACTGTTTATGTAGTCCTAAAACTCAATATTCTATGAGTCCTGGAATTGTAGTGACAATGACAAAAACCCTGGCACTGGAGTGGACACATTTTTGCACATGCCTGGCAGTGAATGAGTTAACAAATATATATTATTGTTGCAAACAAAAAGTTTTATGTACAGTAAGACTAAGAGTGCGGAAAACTCAAATAAACTCCCTTATTAGGCAGTCTTAGAAAACTAAAAAGGGCACTTACACATTTGGATAAACTTTTAAAAAATTAAAGGTTGCATCAGAATTAATGATGCCCACAGACAGTGTTTGGCAGCCCAAAGACATAATGATGCATTTTATTCATGTAGTGGCTCATTAATTTATTGTCTTGAAACATTCTTCAGTCACCACAATTGTTTGTCTTTTTTTTGTAGGTTACTTTATTTTTGAACCAAATGTTAATAACCCAATGGCCCCTGCCATTGCAAGAAGGCAAAGCAATGTCTCCTGGCACAAAAAAAAGTCCTCTGGACTGAATGTTTGACTGGATCCTTTCAATGAAAAACATGCATATTTAATTCAGCAAGGTCCATCTCAACGCCCACTTGTGGATCAAGGAGGATTATCGTCTGATGTGTTCAAAGTTGTCTTCCTGGATTTCTGATCTGATTGATCTGACAATGCAGAAAACAAGCCTTCTGAAAACGAGGCTTTGTGCATATATTCTGAGCTGGGCTTGTGTCTTGAGGTGTTTTTCTGACAACTTGCAAGTCTGCCCTTGGAAAAAAAACACTCCAGAAAGTGTGGGTGAGTCTGCGAGATGATCAACGAGCACACATATGTTCTTTCTGCTTCCTCTTTGCACTTAAAACTACCCGAAATGAATTAGCTTAATGTGTAAAAACGAAACTGGCGGTGTCTGACTGTATTGTGTTAAAGAATACTGTTGATGCAGAGCGATATTTCTTGTTTTGTTTGCGTTTAATGGTCTCAATCATAAAGCTTGGCATAAACAGCAGAAAACAATGTCCTCCTCATCTATTGTATTGATACATCTAACCCCTACACAAATTATATGGGGCCGCAATGTATTAAAATACTGTATGTGTACTTGTGAATGAATACAAAGCTTTCTCTAGATGTAAAAATCCCTCAGGGGCGTGGAAAATCCGACTGGACCCTCCGCACCCTGCACACCATCTTTTCCTGCTACTCCCCTCAGGCAAATATAACTCTCACGTGCATCTATGCAATTTTGCACAACCCTGTGGAACAGTATCCTGTTATAATTATTTTCTTTCTCCAACTGTACTCACTTGAACCACTGCCACTGACCGATATAATCTCCAGTACCAGACATTTTGAGGCGCTCATGGACCCTTGCATAATTTCATAGTTGTACTACAAATATGGCGACTATATGATCAATTAAAAATGGTTCACTGATTTTCTGGACCAACTGTACAACTGCTATCTGATTTTATTCACTTTAGCTCTGCTTGATACCTTGCACATTGTTTCCTGAGAGGTACCACTTTCATTAAGGAATTCTATTACATTAGATTGGCTTTTATTAGTGTTCTCCATACTTATTTGTCATGTCTTTTTTTAGGATGATACTAGTGCAGCGTGTTATACCGGTGACGATTTCCTTGTGTGTTCTACATACTTGGCCAATAAGGATTATTCTGATTCTGATTAACTCGCTTCTGTTCACATAACATGGTTTTGCCTCACATACAGGACAAATGTAGAATCCCTATCAGTGTCAATTTGTCCTAAATCAGTGTAATGTGATGAAGTTACAGAATCAATGGCCATCAAGAAAGAATTCTTTTTGCCAATTAAATATATTTCAATGGAAAGCCTTTTTACTTCCCTTTGAAGAAAGTGCCCCAAGTGCTTTTGTAAAAATGAGCCAGATCTTCATTGCCTTCGCCAAGCAGCTTATCCTCCTGCCGCTATTGACTCTTGTTTAGTATTCTTTGGTGGATGGAACAATTGAAGTCTTATCAGTAACACACAACAAATGAAATATATTGACAACACTTTATTCTTCAAACAAACCATCCAGAGCCTCTGTCGCATAAATGCCAGCCTCTTCCTTATGCTGGGCACCAGCCTGGTGGCAAAACAGTAGGGTAGGCTGGGCGGTGAATAATGAAGATGGCGGCTTTGAGAGTGATCCAACACTCGGCAGTTGAGAGGCTATAACATGTCTTGCTGCCTACATCTCATTTGGAAGGACTTCCAGGCAGAGTGAAGTGACAGTATTCCCCGCACTCCAACTTGAACAGAGTTTCCACCAAATGATAGCAACCAATGATCCGCTGGCAACGCTGAGAAAACTGGGCCACTATCAGTTGACATTTGCTGGCAGCTCTGTTATAAAGCAGATGATGGGACTTTGTTTGGGGTTTATAAAGCATGAATTCTGCACCACGCACACTCACAGACACACACAAACACTCACAGACAAGATAGCGATGTGGTGTTATCAATAAAATGTAGCGAGCACCGAGTTGAACTCATCACAAAGAAATGTCATTGCTGTGAAATGTCCCTCAGTTTCACATCCAGCGAGTGCAGAATAAGTGCCTTCTGCCTTCTGGATCAAATGTAACTCTGATAAGAAACTCATTTGATCAGGCAGTGGTGTGAAATGTGATCCAGCACGGCAACTGAAAATGAAGACGTAAGAATGCTGCGGGTGGTGCGAGCGCTTTGATTTTTTTTTTTTTTTTTTTTGGTGGGATGGGGGGCAGACGTGACCATCCATCTCTGTAGTGACTCTGGAGGCAGACATACTTCATTCTGAGTCAATGCGACCCCTGGAAAGGTTGACGGGAAGTATAAACTATTACATCTCAACGCTCATAAATTATCACTCTGATGAAATGGTGGCACTTTTTCTCCAGTCATTCATGGTCTGACCTGAGAACACAATAGTCGCACCGGGTTAATTCAATGCACTTAAAAAGGAAAGATTGCAAAAACTATTACATGCAACTAAAGTACCAATTGACTATTGCGTATTTGCAGTTCCATTAGTGAGCTTAGCTGCATCACACAAGCATACGATGGACTCAGTCCACGGCACATTGGCACTGAACAGTAATTTCAGACTTTTATGTACCCTTTTAGGCCAATAAAGATAAACAAACAAACAAACACATAAATAAATAAAAGAAAATGTGAAATGTTACCTTAATGAAGTTTACATTTGCTTGGAAATAAAACAAAATCTTGGCCTGTCATTCAAAGCCCTAAAGTACACATTAAAGCTTTGTTGTGTATTTTGCATGAAGGGAAAATGTTCATTGCGTGTATGTGGCTGATATAGCAGCGGCACCTCTCAACTTTCGCACCATTTGAGGCATGCAGGTGTTGACAAGAGCTTTCCACACTTCCATTTGCTCCTATTGATTTATTGTTCATCACCCTGAAGATACAGTGCATTTAAAGGACAACCGACGTCACTTTTTTGTTTCTTAACTGATATCAGAAAAACGTTTTATAGCATCTAAAATACCCAAAACACACAGTATATTTTTATTCAAATTCAAAACACCAATAAAAATGACTTAAAGTGTCCAAAATCTGCAAAAAAATGAGCTGCGAATTGGGCATTTTCAGAAAGTCCCGCCCCCAGTTCCTGACGTCATGCTAAGATGTCTTGCATTGCTGCAGAATCAAAACATTGTCTTCAGATTCGGAGAATATGCTTTCTTTTTACACATCCAGTTATGAATATGATTCAAATAGTTCTGAAGATGAAAGCATACATGTTTGCAATCGATTAAATAATTTATTTCGTGCCATTATGAGGCAACATTGAGGGGAGATGTCTCAACGAAAAAGAGGCACAAAATAGCGACCTCCGTTTCCACAGGCTGATAAATTCCTTACATGGAGCTTGGACGCCCTCTTCTGGCGGCTTTTGGGTGCAACACGAGGTCCCCAGCCCAAACAAGTACAGCAAAATACATTGACGTGATGGAAAGACCGCTACAATGCATCTTTTTTTCGGTCGGGGGCGTTCCTTTATATATTTCCTTTATATCTGATGAATGCAAGAATACATGTGAGTTTCACCAATCTCCAGCTACTTAATTCTCGATGTTGAAACAGACTTCTACTAATCAAACATGACCATATTATCAAAATAATCTAACCCTTTAAAACACCAATAGTTATAAACTGTAACTTGATAACATAAGCTGACCCTGAAAGACATCAGAAATGCGATTTCAGGACATTTCTGAATGTATTGATGTACATTTCTGAATGCATTGAATTTGACCCTATTTTTGCTGGAGAGTTATATATTTGAACATTAAATTATACTACACCATTTATCAGGTGAATATTGTCCAAATAGTGACCAAAAGAGGCACTACGCACATGTACGCAGTTAGAAATTTTACCAGTCACACTACAGTGAATAGACACCTACATGTGGAAAAAAGTCAGCCTATAAATCAGCACTTTTCTTCTGGAGCACCATCATATCATCAAAGATTGTTATGGCTTCAAGCATATTTATATTAAAAAAAAGCATAGACATCTTGGCTGTCTCGTTGCCAAAGTAATTTACTGGGTGTCTGCAAAGCTTTAGCCACCTCAACAATCACGGTGACCCGCCAATGACACTGTTTGACGTGCAGTGGGGCGTTCAGTTTGAGATGGAAAGTGCGGCGCTGTAAGGAATGGAAAACAACAATAAATACTACAAATAGTTTCCCAGATTTAGCATCCATGGGAGTGACAAGTCTCGGCTCGGCTCAGTGCACCCTGCTATTTTGAATAGAGACTGATGGACAGGCACAGTAGTTTGATTGTTGTCTTCATCAAAAGTTGGAATTAATACAGCCATTCAGCCAAAACCAAAATCCATCTCCCTTTTCTATACCATTTTTTTCATTGCTGTCATGGCTGAGCTGGAGCTAAACCCAGCTGACTATGAGCAAAATGTGGAGTACACCCTGGACTGGTCATGAGCCCATCGCAGAGTACATAAATACCAGTGGCGGGCCGTGCATATAACTCCTAGGCCTTCAGTAGTACTATGTCTGAATCAATCCACAGCTTCCACTGTAAAAAAAGTGTGGTGTGATTCACTAGATGTCCTATACTGTACGAGAGTTAGGCAGGAAATAACTGAAGAAAGAAATTCATTGAAGAAAGAATGTCATTAAACGGTTCCAGTTTTTACTCTGAAAGTGTGGATTCGGGATATAGGGTCAGAAGTCGCTCTTTCACACTACAGAGAAGATGATTGGCAAAGCATCAACAATAACCTCATACAATTGCAATATTATTTGCTCTTTTTGCTAGTCCGAACTTTCTTAATGATCTTGAAAATGGCTTGAACAGTAAATCTGCAACCAAATCCATTTCTTCTCCTCCTTCAGCCATTATGGGTTGACAATTATGCTATTAAATGAACATAATATTACAGCAGCTCGCGCCCAGTGTGCCCTTGTCACTTGTGGCGAATGATAAGAGCAGTTTTCGCAAACCATGATTGGCTAGTGACTAACCAATAATAGTTTGCGAAAACTGACGTTGACCAGCACCTGTAAGAAGGCGCTGGTACCCCTTTTGGGTTGCAACTCGAAATCTGATCGGTTAAGGGAATGGTTTGACCGACACATTTGAATTGACAGGGCCCGTAGAATTGATTGTAAAGGTGTACAGGTAGATTTCTGACCCTGGTAACAAATGATGGCTGAAATGTGATTGGTTAAATACTTAAATACAAAAACACACATCTGGAACCAGCACAAAAGGGGAAAAGCAATGAAAGGAAGCTGAAAGACAATTGTGAATTATTTAATAAGAATCCATTGACAAAATATAATTATCATCAGTCTGTGATTAATGTATTTTAGGTCAGCCGAGAAGGCTTTGCAGGCCTTGATGGTCCGCCACCGATGTATACAAACAACCAGTCACATTTAAAATCATGAGCAATTCCATGTCTTCAATATCCTGCTGACTGACAATACACATTTTGGGACTGTGTTAAGCACAAGGAGACCATGCAAACACAGACAGCCTCTATATCCAGTATCCAGTTCACATGTGACAGTGTCGTCAAAGGAAGATTTAATCACTGTACCTCTATACCTTTTACAGAGTTATTTTGGGGGCTGAGCACCCCCCGAGTATACAAGGCCATTTGTTTCCGAAACATTCAAGCTCTTTCAAGCAGTCAAGAGCTAACAGTGATGAACTTGTCTGCAAATACCTTGGGAATGGTCCTACTTTTTTTGTCTTGCTCTAATTAACTATTAATGTATTATGATGTGCCTTTCACTCAGTGATTAAACTCAATGGTCCTTTCATTTGCAGATGGCATTTACAAATTAGTTCTCCTTGAGACTGAACTTCTGTTTTTGTGAGTGGCAGCTCTTTTTGGTATGAACTCCTACCCCACCATACACACACACACACACACACACACACACACACACACACACACACACACACACACACACACACACACACACACACACACACACACACATTTTGAAAATCATCCCACCCATCCAATCATAATTACTATGCACAAAAACATGTAATTACCAGACTGTGGACTTACTCATCAGAGAAAGGCGCCAATTTATCATTCCCACTTGGACAACGAACGGACTAGCTGATTCAGGCTTCTTGAAGAGCTTAATGGGTTGACAGGAGCTGCGCTAAGTAATTGCTGTTAGTTGGAGCTGAACGTGGGTGTGCAAGGCTGTCACTGCTTTGCCCAAGGGTTCACCCCACGTCCCGAGAATATGCCGCCACTCTTAGTTATTGAGTCCCACATCAACAAGCTGCACTGCCTCAGTCCATCAGAGCGTACGCTCAATAACTTCTGGAATGAGTCCTGCTGATAGTTTTTGCAGGTGGCTGCTCAATAAAGACAAAACACTCTACTTGTGAACCGACTGCACGCTGCCTCTAAACCACGTAAGGTTTGGACTGACAACGTGTACTGCTTGCCGAGGAGCTCTTCGGTTTCAGTCGGACCAGAGCTGCACTTGAAATCACCTCAGGCCTGGTCGGGAACAACATCCCATCAACACTCTTTGCTGCCCCGAGCTTTGAATAACAAATGGCAAATTGTGCGCTGCTCCAGTATGTCTTGGCCAATCAGCTTCCTGTCTGATATATCACAAGCTGTTCTTCTCTGCTGCAGTGTTTAAGTTCACAGTGTCCCCGGCAGAATCCGAAAAAAAAGGGCACAGGCAAGAATAATTTATTTTGGGCTGTCAGGGAGCATTTACATTCGGGCGGGCCTCCATTACGGGGCTGCAATGCTCAGACAGGGTAGCTTGAGATTGGTTTTTTTTTTGTGATTTGTTAAAAAGTTCATTGACAGCTGCAGAGAGTGCAAGCTTTCACTGATATTTGACATAACCATTTGAATCTGGATGTCCTGTCCAGGGAACACTCTGCTTCTTGCCCAAAGTCAGATGGAAAAGGCTCCAGATTACCAATGAGTCTGTTAGTAGGCATCTGGTGCGGGCTTATTCCAGTTTTGAATTCGTTATATCGGTATATTCGTTATATCGGTTATATCGATAGTACTGCTTATTACGATACTATTTTTATGAACGCAAGGAGAAAATTTACATGCCGCAGGATCGTATATATCGATAGTCCGGTTATATCGATATTTTTTCAGACTCCCGAGAATATCAATATAACGAGACTTTACTGTATTTTCATTTCATGTTTGACTTGACTTAATTTGGACTTTTGTTATTTAATTTATCTTTAATAAGTTTCCCATATCAGAATCAAAATCAGAATCATCTTTATTGGCCAAGTGTGTAGAACATGAAAGGAATTTGTCTTTGGTGGAACACCCTGCACTAGTATCATAAAAAAGACATGACAAATGAGTATGGCGGATACTAATAAATGCTACACTAATCTAATCTAATTCCTTGATGCAAGTGGGACATCTCAGTAACAACTGAAACGATGTGCAAAGGATCAAGCAGAGCTGAAGTGCTCAGTGGTAGATAACATCCAGTAGCAGTTGTGCAGTTGGTGCAGAAAATCAAGGAACCATTTTAAAGTGATCAATCGCCATGTTTGTAGTAAAACAAGTGTCCTTGAGCGCCTCAAAGTATCTGATGCTGGGGATTCTAAAGGTCAGTAACAGTGGTTCAAGTGAGTTTAGAGCTAGAGCTACAATGATTATAACGACTTGCTGTTCCACAGGGTTGTGCAAAATTGCAAATTGGCACTATACAGTTAGATTTTGGTTTGCAGAGTTAATGGCTAGGGGGAAGATTAAATGTCTGCCGGATTTGGTGCGCATGGATTGGTCGCGCCTGCCTGAGTTAAGTAGCTGGAAAAGATGGTGGGCAGGGTGAGAAGGGTCCAGTAAGATTTTCCGCGCTCTTGTTTTGGTTCTTACAGTGGGCAAATCCTCAGGTTTGTTTGTTTTTATTCGTTTTAATTTTTTTGTAATATATGGAGTAACTGTTAAGTGTTGGAAACAAATAGGTCAAGTAAGTGTTGTGTAGCAAAATCAACTACAATTTCAAATGACTGTCTGATCTTCTGGAGAGATACAAAACAACACTGGATTAAATACATATAAAATGCAGTTGATAGTATTTGAAGATGATGAATACAAAGGAAATTTCTGACGGAGTGACAGTAAGATGTCAATGAATTACAATAGAATAGCACAATTATTACACAAAAAATAAGGTATATTTTGTGTAGTTTTAAGGCTTATTTAGTTGAAAATTATGTTTTACGGGGACCTGGGAATGAATGATTCTCATTTTAATGGTATCCTCTGGGAAATTAATGTTTGGAATACACACTTTTCTCCTTACACACACTTTCTGGGAACCAATTAAGTTCATAAGCCAGGGTGGACACACTTGGAGTAGTTCACCATCCTGAAAAGAAAACGTAAATTGTTGAAAGTCATCACACAGCACCCGCCTCTCCTCTTTTCACCAACCAGAAACAATGTGCTTGAAATCGCTGCTTAACATTGCTGAGGCACTATGGATGCACATTACTCACAATTGCGTGAGCATCTGAATAAATTTACATGATAATATGATTACATCACAGCCATCATGTCCTGACTTCGAATCTTGGCTCAAGCTGCCAAAGCGTGAAGTTTGTGTCTTTTCCATCTGCTTGTGTTGGTTTTACGTGGGTATTCTGGTTTGCTTTCCCATTCCAAAAGCATGGTTCTTGGATGAATTGAAGCCTCTAAATCCTTCACAGGTGCGTGTTTATGTGCTAAGGTGAATGGATGCTTGTTTGTATGTGCACTGTGATCGATTGACGGCCAGTCCAAAGTGTATTAAGATAGTCTCCAGTTTGCTCATGAGCCTAATGAGGACCCGCGGTAGAGAAAAGGAATGGATTAATGGAATCATTACTTGTTGCCGCTGAAAGCCCTCACACAGCATCTCTCAGCCTACCTTTCAACCATAAGCAACAATGTCTTTAAAATAGTCATAACACCAGGAAGAACCGCCTTGTTTACACATTTCTGATGTTAGCTAGACTTTCTGGGACAAATAAAATAATTTTTTTCCGCCAATGTCTAGAAATAAATTGGTCATTTAAACAGGAAGTCAAAAGTCACACTCACGCAGGCATGCATTGACACACATTTATGTTAGTATTCTCTCATCATGCATTTCATACATGAGATAATGAAAATTACGGTTTCCGATAAAAACATTAAATGAAAAATAATCAAAATAGTAAGTACTCTTGTTGAAGAAAGTAACTTCCTGTTTAAGCCGGTGAAACGACGTGGCTACATGGCGGCCATGTTGGAGAGGTCAACGGTCACTAAAATTCAAACCAGTGAAATTATTAAGTGGTATGGTGGGCATTTCTGAACCGATTTTCATCAAATGGTGAGTAGTTTTACTTTATTTGAATGTTACTGATGACTATAATCCTTGCTGTCATTGCCTTTATATTGAGCATCTTCATCATTAATAAGGTCATAGGGTTGCTTATTCTGTAGCCACAATGGGAAAGCAGCCAGTGTCTTCTTGTGCCAGTCCCAGGATAAATACAGATGGTTGTATCAGGAAGGGCATCCGACGTAAAACCTTGGCCAAAACAAACATGCAAATCAAACCTCTGAAGATGGAGGACACTGATTTGCTGTGACGACCCCTTGAAGGGAAAAGAAAAAGATACAGACTGGACTGATGATCATCATTCATAATGATTTTTGTAATCACAAGTAAAACACACTGTTAATGTTACCTAATACTCATACAGGTAGAAATGTAATACCGTTCTTGTATTAGATGTCATTAGATTGTGCCGATGAGCTATGCAAAATGATAATATTGCAGCATTTTATTGAATTCAGACCCCATCACACATCCATAAAATATACCACCAAATGGCTTCTGGGAACTGAACGCCTTCCACCAAACAATTAAGAAAATAGCCTATTGTTTAAGTGTCTGTATAAAAAGCTAAATTTACATTGTACAAAATCACATTTACATCTGAACATGTCTGTATTGCCTCTTTATGCTCATACAAAAAATATTGCCGCTTTGTGAAGTCTTTGTGACAGAGCATTATCAGAAGATGCACGGTACTGTATATTTCTTTTCTGCAAAGCGTTGCCGTGGTGACCTAGGAAGGATGCATTTATGTGGTTGTGATTATCTACTTCCTGCGCAACATGCTGAAGACAGCTGAACTGAAGGAGCAGACGAAGAAGGTGCATCATGTTACTTATACCGTCGATCGGACATCATTGAACATTAATCAGATCCTGCATGACACAAAAATAGCCTGCCCACCCACATCTAAATCACAATCCCGCATCTTATCAATTCCGTGTATTTATCCAAATTCTTCTGACAATTACAACAGACATTTTCTTCCCTCATGCTCTCTGTTTTCTCACTTACTGATACAATACCAGAGAAATTGATACTTGATGTGTGTTTGAAAGTTTGCATTAAACCCGCAGTCAAATTCTGGTCTTACACAATCGACCGATATGGAAAGCTAAAAGCAAACACCAGATAAATTTGCTCAAGGATGGTGTCAAACATCTATAAGGTGAATCTCCACCTACAAACAACTCATTCTGTCATTTTTAATGCTGATGATGCTCAAGCTGAAATGTGGAATGACTCCTCTGGGCTATAATGGTGTCTTATTAAAATGTGACAGTTAAAGGGAGCATATTGAGGATTTTTTTTTTTATGTGTGGCATATTTACAAATAGAATGAAATGTTTTTTTTCTAAGGATTGAGGCATGAAAAAAGTCATTTTTTAGCATATTTGTTGCAAGTCAGTTACAGTGTTACATGCTTGGAATACCGTATTTTCCGGTGTATAAAACGCACCGGAATATAAGGAGCACCCCAATGAATGGTGCATTTGTAAACTTTTTTCCATTCATAAGGTGCATCATAGTATAAGGCTCACATTCAATGAATGACAAAAGTTTTCTAAATATAATATAGAAATATATAAACGGTTTCCAAATATGAGTTACACCACATTGTAAGGCGCTTCAGTAGAAATGTAGTCGCAGTTGGGAGACCAATTTTGGCTCAATATTATTTCACATATATGGCGCACCTGCGTATAAGGCGCAGGGTCATATTTAGAAGACAATCAAAGCTTTTGGGTGCGCCTTATATACCGGAAAATAAGTTTTTTGTTTTTTTTTCAACCTCAAGCAACAGTTTCTGATAAGGTGTAGCACTTTCCAGTTTTGTGACGGAGGGAAAGGTTGCACATTCGTAGGGGCATTTATTGATGAAGAAACTGTTTTGTAGTGTGATCCTTCAGTACATTTAAATCAGGGGTGTCAGAGTCGTTTTTTGCCGCGGGCCACATTGTAGATATAGTTTCCTCCCGAGGGCCGTTATGAATTTGGGGAATTTGGGCCATTGGAATGTTTAATCCCCTCCACATATTACATACAGAGCGCTAAATAAAATAATTAATAACTACAGTAAAGTCTCGTTATATCGATATTCAAGGGAGTCCGAAAAAATATTGATATAACCGGGACTATCGATATATCCGACCCTGTTTGCATGTAATTTTCTCCGTGCGTGCATAGAAATAGTATCGATATAACCGGGACTATCGATATATCCGATATCGATATAACGAGACTTTACTGTAGTTTTCAAATCTGAAGTCAAGAAAAATGACTTATTGTGGTTTCCATCCAAAAATATGACATTTTGGTTAGGATTTTAGCAAGTATAATGGACAAGTTCCAAGTTTGATTTCCTTTCGCGGGCCGAAAAAAATTATGTGGTGGGCCGGATTTGGCCCCCGGGCCTTGACTTTGACACCTGTGATTTAAATGATATATGCTTCACCTTGAACAAAATAAGGTACTTGTCAACATATATGCAAACTTTACACGATAAGTACAAAGCAGTATGGGGACAAAGGGTGATTACAAAACAAATCAACAAAGCAGCAATGAGGTAGAGTCGTAGTTTATTCCATCGACTGGGGTCTTATTTGATTTTCCATCGCAGCAACGTGAAGTTCAATTTGAATATGTCCTTTGGGTTTGTTGAGATATGGATTCAGCGGTATTTGATGGATTGGCTGGCAAGTTTATTGGGTAAGCCCCCCTAACTTCACCACCGCGATCAATGATCACGAGAGGCAGAATTCTCGCATTTAGTCCACTTAACGGAGAAGCAAGAAACATTCCTAAATATATTGATGACTTTAGGGACTGAGGGAAAGGAACTAAAGAGTCTAGTTGAAGAAAGAAAAAAATTCTGTCATATGCATGATCAAAAAGTGTCAACGGAAAAAAATTAGCATGGCCAGTTTTTTGGTTTAGTGTAAATATTTAGATATGAATCTGTGGCCATTTGGTGAAATGGAAGCCAAAATGGTTGAGACTTAAAGGACAACCGACACCATTTTTTTGTTTCGTAACTGACATCAGAAAAACGTTTTATAGAATCTAAAATACCCAAAACACGCAGGCTGATATTTTTAGTCAGATGCAAAACACCAATAAAAATGAGTTAAAGTGTCCCAAAACTACTTCAAAATGACATCGGAGATGCATAGTTTACAAAGGTCCCGCCCCTTGTTCGTGACGTCACGCCAGGACATCTTGCCTTGCTCTAGGGTCTAAACAATGGCTTCAGATTTGGAGAAGATGCTTTCTTGTTACTCATCCAGTTATGAATATGATTCAAAAAGTTCTGAAGAGGAAAGCATAAATGTTTGCAATCGATTAAAGAAGTCCTTCCGTATCAATTCGAGCCATCAGGACTCCAATGTAGCGTCCCAGAAAATGCACAAGATGGCACCCAAGCTCCGTCGGAAATGGGCTGATTTGTCTGCTGGGAATTTGTGTTAACTAGTATCAAATACAGTGAAAGTGACATGGTGACAAAATGGATAGAAAACAATGACATTTGGACCCATTTCAACTTTGATAGTTCAAAAGCAGAGTGTAGACTGGAAGGTTAAAATATCCCATCAATCAGGCTCCACAATTAACCCGCACAAGTCATCTGTACACGAAGTGCCCAAGAACTAGATACAATTATCACAGAGAAAGCACCTACGAGGGATCATTCCTCAAGATGGTGAAAGAAGCCTATGTTCCTCATCAAGTGTTTAATGCTGAGGAAACCGGACACTCCATTCCATCAACCCATTGACAATCACAAAGGTAACTAAAAAGACTTTATGTACAGTACAGTTTATTTCTTTAATCATAATACTATAGCACATTTATTATACTTAAAATAAGGTATATTTTGTGTAAGGCTTAGAAAATTAGAAAGTAGAAAATTATGTTTTATGGGGACCTGGGAACGGATTTTTCTCATTTTAATGGTTTCCTATGGCAAATTAATTTTTGGGATACACACTTTTCGCCTTACATACTCTGTCTGGGAACCAATTTAGTTCGTAAGCCAAGGTCCCAATGTAGTAGTCTTGGTTCAACACCCAACGATTCACCAGCGCATTATTTGTTTTTTCCTTCTAATTTGGCCATCAACACGAAGTTTTCAGACCAAAGAAAGTACCCAAAATGCATTGTGTGTCGCTTTCTCGGTCAGGGGCGTTCCAGACGTGACGTCACATTAGGCATCGTCACCAACTCAAAAACAAGACTTCCGGAATATTCAGCGCGAGTCTTAAAACGTAAAATATAGCTATATGCCGTGGAATCTTTGTAAAATACGCTCAGTAGAAGTCATTTGAAGTGATTTTACAAATTATGGACACAACTTGTCCGGAGGCATTGGTTGTTCTTTAAATACTGTCATGACAATATCAATACGGTCTGTAGCAGCGAAAAGGTATTCAATACAGTTTTATTTTTTATTTATTTGGTCGCGTGTCGGGTGTGCGGTACGTGCATGTGACATTTCACCAGTAAATCCGTTCTGGAAGCTGTTTTGCTGTCGCGACTGACTCAGATGGGCTAGAATTTGAAATACTGATGGCATCTCACTGAGATTGACGATGCCCACATGTAGAAAACACTTTCACCTTCACTATTATGATCTATATTTGTGTTTTTTTAGATTACTTTTAGTTTATTTATATGTAATGCTGTAACATTTTCTTGTTGAGATTTATTGCTGATTGGTGATTTAATAAAGATTGTGCAAAACCCAAAATATGAAATAACATGAACGGGGATGAATATCAACCTGATGCACGTCAATGTGCTTTTCTAAAACTAGCCAGACACAATTTCTGCATCCTGTTTTTTTATTTTTGTCTTATCTGACCAGCATTTCAGCAAATGTTTGGGGAGTCTTCCCTTCATCGTTGGATGTTTATTTACCTTCCTCTAGCAAGCACAGAATATAATTCCCTCCACTGGCTACAATAGCTTCATTTTCCAGATGAAGAAAAGCCAAAGGGAATTGATTGCATGCATGCACGTACGCAAACACAGAGACACACACACAATTTAAGAACCTTAATTTAATCTAAAGGACAGAGTGATTTTGCTATGCAGGAAATGTTGCAGTTTATCTGCTTGGAGATATGCATGTTCTCGAAGTGTGTATATACTGTTGATCCTGCAGGGAGCATGATTCATAAATAAGCCATTTTCTTTTTCGTATCTGTCGCCTGTATTTTTTTTCACTTTCGTGGCGGCACTCCAACAATTTTAGGAATGACCTTTGAGTCTCCCTTTTTTCCCATATTCTGTAATCCGTTCATTGTGAAGGCTACATTATGTTCCAGATCTACCCCAAGATGTGCTGACTTGGTGTTCAGTGAGTCTCACATTGATTTATAAATGTGATATTGCCTTTGGTCTGAGGGTCAGTCTATCAAATCAGACTTAAAGATCAGAGAGATTCAGATCAAATTCATTAACTACAAATCGCCGCACACTGGCGGAAGCCACCAAAGCGAACTGAACCTGTATATATACAGTGAGACCTCAACTTACGAACTTAATTGGTTCCCAGACAGAGTGTGTAAGGCGAAAAGTGTGTATCTCAAAAAAAAATTCCCATAGGAAACCATTAAAATGGGAATAATCTGTTCCCGGGTTTCTATAAAATATACTTTTCAACTAAATAAGCCTTAGAACTACACACAACATACCTTATTCTATGTATAATAAATGTGCTATTGTATTGTAATGAAAGAAATACACTGCATTGTATCATAAAGTCACTTTATTTACATTTGTGATGGTCATTTATGGCTTGATGGAATGGCGTTGGAGGTCGAAGGTCAAAGGGAATTGCAGTTTGGAAAGAGAGGCGCATTACATGAGGACTGTAATTAAAGAAATAAACTGTGCTGTAAAATAAAGTTTTATTTGCCTTTTTGATGGTCGTTGATGGCTTATGGAAGGAGAGTCACCTTCCATAAGGACTGTTGGTAACTTAACCTCTGGTGCTGTTCGGTCGTGTGCTTCCGCCGAAGATTACTCAGCGAGCCGTGGTGGGTGTGTATTATGAAAATAGTGCTTATTATAAGGTTTAATTTTCATAAATTTGACGTTTGTAAGACAAAAAGTTTGTAAGTTGAGGTGTTTGTAAGTTGAGGTCTCACTGTATATACAATGGAAGAATGTGGTTGAAGTATGCTTCAAGAAGTGACTCCAACAGATGTAAATTCTTTTTTTATAAATGTATGTAGTGCACCATATATCTTACGAGCAATTTATTAATGTGGCATTCACGAAAATATAAAACGGCTCTTTGTCCATTGAACTTTAGATGTATTTTTTTATTTTTTTTTTACTGTAGGTGAGTCTTCCTTGCCTTTATTGAATTACTTTGTCATCGTAGCGCCTTGCCCGCCTCTCACCACTGATGCCAGCTCGGATAGGCTCCAGTTCACCTCTGTGATCCTGCTCAGATAAGCACAATAGAAAATGAATAAATGGATACACTTTGAGCAATTGGGATTTTTTTTTCCTCCCCCTCTTTTTTTTTTGGTAGAACGCCGAGCAACAAAGGACAAACATGAGGTTAGAGAATATTGCTGCTTACACAGCTTTTCAAATTTTCATATCTGGAATCTAAATTGCCGCATATATTTCGACAAGAAGACTGTTTGATAACGTTTAAATGGAGCTTTCGGAAGAGGGAAATGTGTAAAATATACCACAAGGTGAAATCAAGTTCACTTTTCGCACCAAGCATTGTTTACACAAATTAGAAATGGGCTTTGACTGATTGGAGGAATTTCAACTCAGCTGGGCGTCCCAATAGACCCTCATAATGTCGCACATCCCATCAAGGCACAATCACCTGGTAACACAGAGATTGATAGAGGTAAAGGAGATTCCAGCACGTCCTCTCAAGAACACTTATCCATCATCGGAATTGTGAATTTGATAAGATAAGATATGAGGAAATATCATTAGAGCGGCAGGGAGGGATGCATGGGGGGGGGGGGGAGATGCCACCTGATTTAAGAATGGCTCATCAAGTAGCACAAACAAAGATAGGTAGAGGCTAATTAGATATTATTTTATGCTAAGAGCTTTTTTCTACGTGTACATTTTGCATTGTGTTTCAACCTGCTTGATCGGAGAATGAGAGGATGAGGTTTATCTGCCCGTGAAGCTTTTTTTGTGGAGGGGTGACATCTTAAATGGCTTATATGAAAGCTGACACAAGTCATCTATCACACACATCCCCAGCCTGTCTCCTTGGAATTCCTCTTTTTAAAGGATGGTCTATCAAGCACATATAAGTCATGGCTAACAGAGTTGCAAGCCGTGCCCTTGTGTGTTTACAAGATTGCATGCGTCGTTTGGATTTGGGATATTGTGACAGGGGGTGTATTTGCTCCTGTTTTGACGTGTGCTGTCACTGCTCAGATTAATGAATTGAAGAGGGAATACACGTGACGGATTTGTCCATTTTACAAAAAAAAACAAAAAAAAAAACACCTTTGCACTGTGCAGAAAGTGCCTAGAGGTATGTTCAGCAGTTACTGTTCTTCTTCAGGCGAGCTGGAACCTATCCCAGCTGACCATTGGATGTGAGGCGTTATCAAATACACCTTGAATTCACCAGCTAATTGCAAAGACCAAATAGAAGAAAAAACATCCATGCCTAGAACTGCAAATGGTCATAATCTACATCAAAATCTACATCTACATTTGCAAATGACAAATATAGATGTATAAAATGAAGTATTGCCGCAAGTAACATTGCTCACCTTGCATCCCAGGTCCAAATGATCCCTCCCCTTCACAATTTTCTGTCCTTTTAAAACTGTCCTCTGTATTTCTGCTCCACGAGTGCATTGCGTTGCATAAACTACTGCAGGTTTTGCTTTGCCGATTTGGTTGTACAAGGTGTAAAATGCAAATTTCAACTTGTGTGTTGTCACACAAATCCGGTTTATCTCGTGCGTTCGATAACTTTTCCTCTTATATCCATTTATTCTATACATTTTTTTAAAATAAAATAATTGGACTTATCAATCACGTATATTTTCTCTTTAGCGAGGCCTTAACTTTGTTTTTTTTTTCATGCTTGAGTGCCAATAAAGCGCTGAACATAGCCTCTGGTAATGTTTGTTTTTGTTTTCCACAAGGGGCAGCATTTCCCTTTTTTCCATGTAAGTGCTTTGTTCCAGCTTCAGCTGTTGTAGTAGCTAGTAGTAGTCCTAAAACTCAATATTCTGTGGGTCCTGGAATTCAAGTGACAATGACAAAAACCCTGGCACTGGATTGGACACATTTGTGCACATCTGTCAGTGATTGAGTTAATCATCCTTCATAACGTTGTGATGCTGTCTAATGTATTTTTTAGACTATGCCGCAGGCTGGATCACTGACGGCGCATTTCTTCATTTGCCTGACTTAAATGCAGCCGGCGTGGGTTCATTTCCCACTCATTGATGGTGTGGATGGTTCTCAGTCTCCACACGGCCTGTGATTGACTGAGGTGCGATCAAATATTTTTCATGCCATTGTTTTTCAACCCGGTTGACGGATTGACACCCATATAATGTTACTTGCGCCCGCTGTCCATGACTTACAAGCAGACGGCTCAGTTCCATACAAAGACATCATTGTCACTGTCAATCGTGTGTGCACAATGCAACGTGTGTCCCCTAAAGCGCGTCAGTTCATGTGTGTTACCATCGTAACAAACCGTGGCGTGCTTCACCTATGGACGTGCAAATGTTGGAGAGGTCTTTTGTAAAACTGTCGATTAACATTAAGTTGTTCTATTTTCCCCTCCTTATGAATTTTTCTTACCTTGGTGCTTGCTAGCACCCAGCTGCGTGATTGCGTTATGCACTGAAAAATCATGTCCGTGACGAAGAAAACAATAAAAGTGTAACTGTTCAGGATGTTAATCACAGTGAAATTTAATTTGACGTTTTTCTTGTTGTGCTCAAATTTTCAGCTTTGGTGCCTTACACCTTAACTCATTCACTGCCAGACAATGTGCAAACATATGTCCATTTGTTGTTTTCATTGTAATTGCAGGAACCACAGAATATTGACTTTTAGGACTACACAAACATTCAATGCAGCGTAAGATACCTTAGACCAGGGGTGTCAAAGTCATTTTTTGCCGCGGGCCACATTGTAGTTATGGTTTCCTCTCGAGGGCCGTTATGAATTTGGGGAACACATTAGAATGTTTAAATCCCTTCAAATATTACATATAGAGCACACAGCAAATTAATGAATAACTCGTTTTCAAATCTGAAGTCAAGAATAATGACTTTTATTGTGGTTGACATCCAAAAATATGAAATTTTGGCTCAGATTTTAGCAATCATCATGGAATTTAACAAGTTTGATTTGCTTTCGCGGGCCAAAAAAAAATGATGTTGCGGTCCGGATTTGGCCCGCGGGCCTTGATTTTGACACCCGTGATGTACAGCTATCATGTACAAGAAATAAAGCAGTCACAAAGATCGTAGAAAGCACCAGAGAATGAAATCAAGATCAAGTCTGAATCATGCTGAGTCAAATGCCAAAGTTTAGTATTTTTATGGACGTCTTTCTTGTAAAACTGCATACAAACAGAAAAAGTATAAAAATGATGAATGTTGTACAGCATCCAATTATACATATACAATTACATTAATATAACAGGCCTATATTCTAAATATCGATGTAAGCTTATAAATAACTTGCACAACAAACAGTAAAATGTGAAATGGTATAAATGTCCTTACAGATTGTGCCTGAACAAGTCAAAAGAAAGACGATGGACATGGATGTAATCACACCTCTCCACTGTTAGATTTCAAAATGGCTACTCCACAACGTTTTGAGTGGTTTTAACAATTTCCACCACTAGGGAGCACTGTGCTGCATTGTAACGCAATTACTAGGGGCAGAACACTCTTTTTTTCATCCGAAAAAAGGTTTAGTTCGAGCTTACTTGGTTGTAGAGTTATCTGTATCGGAAGTGGGGGCAGCTGTACAAAATGTAAACGCAGCCCCCTAGTGGGAGGGAAAAGTATTGCCAGAGGTCTGACCGAAGCTTGAAACGCACCCACCCCTCTTAAGAAAAAACATAACCTGAACAAATTCGGGAATGGTGCTCCACGTCATGCTTTTAAATTCCCGAATAAATTCAGGAATTTAAAAGCAGTGAATGAGATATTAATCAATATGATAGTTCACTTTCACTTAACTCCCAACCGTCCGTCCTTCCTTTATTTGATTATGACTGAAAAACGTGTTCTCATCCTCCCTATATTTAACATATTCCCATAATAACTTAGTGTTTAATCACATTACTGTCTGCGAGTCATCAGTAGTCTTTGCACACGCCCACGTTATTTCAAGGAGCACCTCTGCCAACCGTTTACTATCTCTCCGCTTTAGGAATCCTGCAGTGACTGACTTATTATCATGACTGATCATTGTCAATAGACAACGGACTACGATAGCGACGGCTTCTTGCATTAAACAAATGACTGGAAGTGGCATTGTGTTAAAATGGACATTGGAGCATTTATAGACATTTTATTTTGAGATAGTTATCAAGTATTAGAGTAGGCAGGCAAATTCCTTTACATTTACCGTAGATTGAAAACATGTTGGTTGGATGAAAATATGAGTATGAGGCCAAAGATGAACAGTTCAGGTGAACAGATGAAGATGAACAGAACAGTTTCTCCCCTGCATGGGGAAAGAGGTCTGACCAGAGCTTGATTCCCCCCCCCCCCCCACCATCACTGCAAGAAAAAAAAAACACAACCCGAACAAATTTAGGAATGGCGCTCCACGTCATGCTTTTCAATTCCTGAAAAAAAATCGGGAATGGCAGTGAATGAGTTAATTAAAATAGGACGCATTTGTGCAACAAATGACAACTATCCATGTTCCTATATTTTTTTCTCACCTTAGAGAGTTCATAGGATGGGGAAAAAGGATGTCTTTGAAGTTGGATATGCAGTAAAGTCTCGTTATATCGATATCGGATATATCGATAGTCCCGGTTATATCGATACTATTTCTATGCACGCACGGAGAAAATTACATGCAAACAGGGTCGGATATATCGATAGTCCCGGTTATATCGATATTTTTTCGGACTCCCTTGAATATCGATATAACGAGACTTTACTGTAATTGATGTTTTAAATTCACCTTTTTATGTCAAGCACAAATGTTTTCAGTCAACAGCACATAAAGGAAATACACTAAATGTTCTATTGGTTTTGGAGGCGGAGCGTGGATATAGAAATAGAATATGCACTGACATGTAAAACTGAAATATGTCAACATGTGCGGCGGAAAAGAAGGGCACAGATAAATCCCAGCGGCTGCCCAAGGTTGAGTTGTCAGCATGTGATTTTCTTCAATCTTTCACTCTTCTCGGTGCTGGATCACTCACTCGAGTGCCTTCCTCAATTTCATATTTGCTCCATTTCCCACAGCGCCGACTTTGCTGTGTTCCTTAAAACCGAAGGCATTGAAATTTCACACCCTTACATGCAGTCAATCAACTTGCTGTTCTGTCGAGCCATTTTGGAGCAATTCAGTGACTGAAGAAGTAAAAAAAATATATATATTCTGCTTTTGATTGAAAAGTCGAGTTATTTTATGTCTGCTCGCATGCAAAGAAACTAATTTGGATGCAAAAGAAATGTAATCCTTATGAATCCGAACATCTTTATTGGCCAAGTATGGAGAACACACAAGAAAAAAAACATGACAAATAAGTATGGAAGACACTAATAAATATTAATATAATCTAATTATTTCAACTGGATGCTGTTCCACACGGTTGTGCAAAATTGTAAAGTCACTATAGATAGATAGATAGATAGATAGATAGATAGATAGATAGATAGATAGATAGATAGATAGATAGATAGATAGATAGATAGATAGATAGATAGATAGATATTGGCTAGCTAGTTGGCTGGCAATCTATTAGCTATCTATTGGCTAGCTGGCTGGTTATCTGTTGGCTATCTATCCAGCTAGCTAGTTATCTATTAGCTGGCTGTCTGGTTAGCTGGCTATCTATTAGCTAGCTAGCTGGCTATCTATTAGCTATCTGATCGCTAGCTAGCTAAAACGGATCGAGTGACTGTAAAGTGACCTTCAGAGTTTTAATAGGCGCTTACAAATGGAATGTATTATTATTATTATTATTATTATTATTATTATTTATTATACAGTTAGATTTGGGTTAGTGTTTAGAGAGTTAATGGCTAGGACGATGAAGCTGTTTAAATGTCTGCTGGATTTGGTGCGCATGGATCGGTAGCGTCTGCCTGAGGGGAGAGTCACTGGAAAAGGTGGTGGTCAGGTTGCGCAGGGTCCAGTAGGATTTTCCGTGTCTTGATTCGTGCAGTGTCCTTGAAAGCCAATGATTTTTATTCTGCCGACCTAACTCAGATTTTGTCCATTTTTGTGGACAAACTGTGACTGAAGAAGTGATAATTTACTCACTTGACTGGGCTGAACACACACGGATTTATTTTTAATTGTTATATTTTTTCATCTATTTTTTATATTTTGTTGGCCTAATTATTAGGAATTAAATATTTTTGTTGATCAACTTTACCGAGTGTACGTTTGCAGGGTCCGATTCTGTCCAGAATCTTCCAGACGCTCAACAATAGCCCCATTCATACTTCTTTTCAATGTTGAGCTTTGTCCCCCTTTTTTTCTATGTATCTTTTGGCCTCATATAAGCTGTCACATCTGAGCCTGCCTTGGTATTCTTCTCAGCGGTCTTTTATCTGCAGTATGTGATTAGTCTAAGTCTATTTATTTCACCCCAGCCAATCCGACCCTTATTTGTTAAAGCTGAAGCCTGCTCGCTTAGCCGTTCATTGAAATGTGACAGGATCAATAAATCCCATGCTTCAGCCAAAAGCGCACATGTATTTAACTCGTGGGGTTTTGCCAATGACAAGTCTCTTTGCTACATGCCGCCTCAAGAGACATCAACCTTAGAGGACCGGGACTTTCATGTCAGTGAGATCTGCGGCTGCAACGAGCTGAAGGCACGGTGGGGAGCGCAGGCTGCTTTTCAGTAGGTGCAGGAAGACATTCTGCTACGGCAAGCCAAGCTCCGTCCTGCTTTGTATGCATGACCGCGTTCACCGCCCATGCTTAGTTGCCGAGGGAAGGGACGATTTGTCATCCTGCGAAGGAAGTTGTTGAGAATTTGTGAAATATGTTTGATATCCTGCTACTCCATTAGCCAATTATTCTTCACAGTTTTGGCAAGGATTTTAAAATAAGCAGAGTCTTCTATCTCTAAGAGGTTTTAGTTATATTTCAGCATGTCAGAAGGACAGTATAAAGCAAACAATATTTGTCTTATGGCTATACGGAATCCAATACACGTGTTGAAAATGGAAAAATGAGGGAAAAAAATACCATTAATGTTCAACATCATTATGGTTAGCTTCATCACTCACGATAATCGCTGTGAATAATCCATAGGTTTAGTTTCTCTTAAT
Organism: Hippocampus bargibanti; assembly: GCF_051943395.1. NCBI lineage: Eukaryota > Metazoa > Chordata > Actinopteri > Syngnathiformes > Syngnathidae > Hippocampus > Hippocampus bargibanti. The sequence continues at coordinate 16,783,481 of NC_142746.1, forward strand.
GTGTGAAACATTTGCATAATTGCAGTGTCGGTACAGCGCCACAGCTGCGATAAATATTTATGAGGACATCAACAAATAGAGATTTGTCAGTGTGACTCTGGGCCGCTGCGACACTCAATCTGACAGCTGGCGTTGACAATTGAAGTTTGACAGATCACCAACAGAAAGGGAAAATGTGACAAGTTTGATCGCAAAATCTCACCTGATGGATGCTAAGTAGGAGGAAGAGATCAAGGTCTTTTTTTTTACATTTCTTGCAATCCACTCCAAACCCAATATATTTGCTTACTTGGCCCTTCCTCGAAATGCTCGCATTTCATTTTCAAGGCGATGCTTTGGACGATTCACCGCTGTCGCAACTCACTACCGGTAGTTAAAAAGATTGTGGTGGATAATAGAATGAGCTCACAACCTACTCAGTCTTGGAGTGATTGGCGCTCGCTCTGCTTGTCATCAAACTGAATGTAATTGAAAAGGAACATTGACACAAGAACATTTTATACACATTTACCTTCAATTATTACATGCACTGTATCGCTTATAGTCCAGCTGCTGTTTTTTTATATCTTTATGGTTTGTTTACGCTGCAACGAACCAATCTCTGCTATTAAAGATGCTTTTAACCTGATTAAAGCCAAGATGAAGTAACCCAACAAATATGAAATGGTTGCCCACTGCAGAATGAGTTATAATTGCTGCAGCAGTCATCATATTTTTGGATTTCACAACAGCAAAATGATGAAAGTCAGAGGAAAGGAAAGGAAGAAGTCGAAAAACCAAATACAGGAGCTTCTGTAAAACCAACCATTCTCGTGGCACTATCAAGTCAAAACAACATAAAAAAAAAACGAAATGACAAATAATGTACACAACACAAAAGACACAAACAGTCATTCAATCTCAAGCACTTTCTGCACCATCTTTGTTTTTACATGCTTTTATCTTGTTTCATTTTTTTAAATCCAATTTGTCAAACACAATGCTTCATGAACAAATAGCTGCAAATCGAATCGCCTTGGCATCAGCCTTGAACGTGCATTTTATTATGTGCACAGTCCGCTACTGATCATCTGAACGGGAATATTGTCCCTTTTAAAAAGAGCGGTGGTTTCCGCTGACATCTTCAAGGTAAGCATACCTACCAACGTAGTATTACAGACTGTTTTGCGGATATGTACAATAGGTTCAACAAAGCGCGACAACTAAAGACGATAGAGGTCAAATGTGAAGAGTGTGAAGCGTGTTGCGACATTAGTCTCTGTCATAGATCAGTCTGCAGGTGGTATGGGTGTAAATGTAAGTGTTTGGATGTTGTCAAGCTGTGGGAGAGCAAACTCACCTCCTTTGAACAGACTAGACCATGTCATGACTGGTGATAGGTGGATACATAGGAATGGCCCATAGCATTCACCTTCCTGATTGAAAAGTTAAAGGTGGCAAATGAGCCCACCGCCACATTCTTTTGCGGTTGCATCAATGACAACAACCACATTTGAAATTTACGCACTTTCCCCAACATTTTAGATTGGTGTTCACATGATAAGGCTTTTCGATCATCATGTTCCCTGCCTGCAGCCCAAAATGTGCTCAAGGAAGGATCACTAAAAGGGTTACACTCTTCTCATCAGGAAATTTAGATCCTGTGGGGGCTGTTGGCTATCGTTGATATGACCTGAAGTAGATCCCAGATATTTTTGGCCAAGAAGCGGGTATACCCTCTGATGGACTGTTTAAGTCAGTCACATACAAATGCTCCCTGACAATTTTACGGTGTCATCGTAAGCAACAAATCTAAAATAAGACATGCACATACAAATTACAGGAAGTAAATAGAAGTCAAGAAAGGAGCGTCAGCGCAGAGTGCCGATGCGTATGTGGAACTGTCGCGGCTTGGAATTGCAGCGGATTTACATGGGACAGACAATCTCTTTTCGTCAATGGAAGCTACAGCTTCGTGTTTGCTTTCAACATTTAGCTTGTGGCAGACGTGCACATTCCACTATGACGTTTCTGATCCACTGGTGAAAAGGACACTTTTTGATCATGCAACAAAGAGGGTGCAGAAAGTGATTAAGATTGAATGATTGTCTGTGTCTGTGTTGTCATATTATTTGTTATTTAGTTTTTTTGTTCTTTTGACTTCAAGATGGCGCCGCGATAGAGTGGCTGCCTTTACAGCACCTCCTGTATTTTGTTTTTCTACCTCTTTCTTTACTTTCCTCCTTTAATAAATTTCTTCACTGCAAAACCAATCCAATCCAATATTTTACTCTTGTATTCCAACTGTTTGTTCCATCCATCCATCTATCCATCCATTTTTATATCTGCTTATCCTCACATGCGTCACAGGCATGCTGAAGCCTCACATGGAGATCCCACGCAGGCATGAGATGAAAATACAAACTTCATACAGGAAGGCTGGAGCCTCCTATTTCATATGCACATTCTTTAAATGCAAGTGATACGGAGACAGCCGAAAGGTTTCTTTTTGCCCTCACAGTTAGGGCTTGCCTTTTTTGCACTCATATTAAGAGTATTAGCTTCCATTATGCTTTAGCAATTCTACCCAGTGGTAGAAATCTATGAATCTCAATTCATCCTAATTGGATCAGTCCAGTGAGAGCACCTTGGCAAAAAAAAAATGAGGAAGTTTGCATCCGCAGCAAGATGATGGAGAGTTTTCTCCAGGACAACTTGCAGCTAGTCTGTCACTAGTAACTAGGAAAACTCCAACCGCAGCTACTTTAAGCCTCTTCTGTCATGATTGTTTCATACTGTTTTGACTTCTTGCTGAACAAAAGCCATAGAAGATTCATTCATTAATTCATTCATTTTTCAATCCGATTTATCCTCACAAGTGTTGCGGGAAGGTACTGGAGCCTGTATCAAAGCTGTCTTTGGGGAGAATGCGGGGGAAAACGTCCTGAATCGTTTGCCAGCCATTCACAGCTGTACAAGGTTATATTTTTCTGCAGAGTACATGCTCAAGTACAGTGATGAAAAGACACCTTCCAATATTGTGAAGATTTAAACGTTTTGTTAGGTCCTTGACTGCAGATGTCCAATTATGTTCCTCAATACTACACAACAAAGATAAAATATGTGACCTAGTAGCAATTTTCAGATAAAATTTGCAGAACTTGCATAACGGGTCATTGACATGCTACTTTGTTTTCTTCTAAAAAACTTATTTGCTCGAAACTTGACTGGCAGAAACATTGTTCCACAGGATGTTAAGAGACTGTGACTGATCTCTTTTCACAAATGACATTGAAATGTCCTTGTCACGATTGACTTGTATGATTGTATGATTGTAAAGAAGCCACATGGCATAAGAAATAATCTTGGCGGGTTTCCAAGCGTCTGTAGATTTTGAATTAGTTCTCCAAGCTTAAAAGGATTCACTGACTCGAGCTTGCCAATTCTGTCACTTGTCTCACACACACACACACACACACACACACACACACACACACACACACACACACACACACACACACACACACACACACACACACGCACACACACACACACACACACGTGTATGTGTGTGTGTGTATACTCACATACATATAACTGCACAAACTCACCTGAGAGAACTGTCATGTATTTTTGCAGATGTACGCCATTTCTGACTGTTGTTCCGGGACATATTTTCACTGTCTTAAACGATGAACACTACATCTTTTCGTCGACTTAATAAATGAAAGTATAGAAAGAGAGTTGAGGTGGGTGATTATTTTGGGGCATTTTTATGGTCCTTGCCCAGCACACCGGCAGCAAAATATGATTTGTAGTGAGATTTGAAATGAGACTGGCTAATGGGGCTGCGACTCTTACTTGTGATTTACCCATACTGTTAAATCAAAAGAGACAGCAAGCACACCGCCACAGTCACATTTCTGCCTCCATTTAGAAGCTCCTTCTGAAGCAGAACCTTGTGCCATCTTTTTAACGTGAGCCTCTTGTCAACAACAGTGGATGCCAGTACATGATGTTTACCACACTCATACTCCAGAGGCTATGAGGAGATCCCTCGGAGCAGTCAGAATCTCAATGAGACCTGGCCAATATTGACATGAGATTGATCACATACCCAGGGGCTCAAAGATACAGCTTTGTTGAAATGAACCAATTTCCGTGTGTGATATCTGGTCTGGTTGAAGGTTTGGAGGGAAATTGCTCCCTCATTTTCTATACCTCTTGACCTCATATAGGTTGCAAGTATTCGAGATGCCATGCCACAAATTTGAAGACAGTTATTTTGATGGCACCGTGAGAATGGCTGCCTTTATAGCCATCTTGAAATGACGTCTGTAAAACGATAAACAACACATATGCTCTATATATACTTGTAATATTGTGCTGTCATCCATAAAATAAAATGTGAGACGTTTAAAAATGTAAGAGTATTTTTTTAAAGCGTGTACTTACATGTTCGATGAACGCTTGGTAGTGTGTGTTTAATCTTAATTTTGTTCACTGACAGACGATGTGCAAAAATGTGTCCACTCCAGGCCCCAGGGTTTTTGTCATTGTCACTCCAATTCCAGGACCCACAGCATATTAAGTTTTAGGACTACATACACATTCAATGCAGCATAAGTAACCTTAGACTTTCTTCTTTCATTGCAAAAAAAAAACAATTAATTCCTAAATTAAATGGGTTTGGAGTTATAAGAGCTTGAAATGAGGGTGGCTGTCCAAAATATAATGCAATACATACATATTGGTTTATATAGTGCTTGTAGAAGGGGAAAAAACATTGCTTGAGGCCATGGCCAGCGCTTTATCACCATCCAAGCATGAAAAAACAACATCCGAACAAATTCGGGAATGGCGCTCGACATCATATTTCCAATTCTCGAATAAATTCATGAATGGCAGTGAATGAGTTGAATAGATTTGCAAAAGATGTGGGTTATCTGTCCAGCGGAGAGGAAATTCACTTGATTAAAAATAAGCCCAGCCTCCCACTGTAAGTCCCAATAGAATCACGTAATTGTATTTGTGGCAGCACTCCTTAGTGAATATGTCATCAATGTAACGATAAAGCCTCCCTCGCACTTCACACAGCCGCAGAATCATGTCGCAATCATGCCGAAACCACCATGCATCATAACCGTGTGGACGCTCATATATATTTATTCCACATTACACATGCTTTGCATTTTATATATCACTGGCAAAATCAATGTTTTAAAAAGGAGCCCCAAAAACTATGTTTATTTTACCGTCAATATATCATTATCAAAGACAGCAAGTCAATTCCAAAATAAAAAAAAAAAAAACATCTATGCCGCTGCTGGTTGCTATGGAAATCCAGCAACGGTCGCTCAGTAGTCCAAAAGATTAACATTGTAATAAATAAAGCTATTACATTGATTGTCAATGTAGTTGAAGGAATAATAACTCATGAATATATATATATATATATATATATATATATATATATATATATATATATATATATATATATATATATATATATATATATTCATGAGTTATTATTATATATATATATATATATATACAGTAAAGTCTCGTTATATCGATATTCAAGGGAGTCCGAAAAAATATCGATATAACCGGGACTATCGATATATTATTATTATTATTTTATTATTATTAAAGTTTGAAAAATATATATATATATATATATATATATATATATATATATAATATATATATATATATATATATATATATATATTTATATATTTTTTGTTCAAACTTTAATGTCTAACTGTATCCATCGATTATCATCATACCTTTTGATTTTTTTACTTTCTCTGCATGTATATACAGTACAGGTATATATATATATATATATATATATATATATATATATATATATATATTCATATATATTATATATATATATATATTAACAATCAATGGAATAGCTTTATTTATTACAATGTTAATCTTTTGGACTACTGAGCGACCGTTGCTGGATTTCCATAGCACCAGCAGCGGCATAGATTTTTTTTAAATATATAAATATAAATATATATAAATATAATATATAAATATAATAGAAAAATATATAATATATAAAATATATATATATATATATATATACCTGTACTGTATATACATGGAGAGAAAGTAAAAAAATCAAAAGGTATGTTGTTAATCAATGGAAACGTCAAAATGAAAGAGATAGCCTGTGTTTCCTTTCATTTCCAGGCAGCTTATTTGCACTTGGCTCAAAATACTGTATACGGATGTTTATTCTTTTTCAGTAAGCTGGTGGATCAGTCAGTGGCACACACTTTAATAGTGCAATATATACTTCATAGTGAATGCCTTTCATTGCAACCTCATTATTTACCCTCGTCTGGTACTCATTCCATAACATAAAACCGCTCATTTAACCATTTTGTCAATGATGAAGACAATGTTTTATTCATTATAAGGAGACACAGCTCTGCATCTGCAACCCTTTGGCCAATACGCTAAAGAAAAAAATATCCTTATTTTGCATAACTCCAAATAGGCAAGTGAGTTTTTTTTAGATGTATTGTTGGTGCTATGGTGCAGTGTGGCCTAATTTATTTAATTGTCACTTTTTATATAAATGTGATGCTAAAAAATACATTTCTTTATTCAGAGAAGTGATTAAAATGCACGATCACTTCATAAAAATATAATGTTTATACCATTTTGATTTGTTGCTTATTCTCTATCGTAAAATTGATGTTTGTCAGTCATGCAAAATGACAAAGGCATCTGAGTTAGGGTTGGTCGAGGGGGGCCTTTAAATCAGAATCAGAAAGCCTTTAATAATAATAATAATAATACATTACATTTTAAGAGCCTTTCAAAGCTCTCAATGACAGTTTACAGTCACAGACAAGCACAGGTACTATAATAAATAAAATATAATCACAAATACAATGCAATAAATAAATAAATAAAAATAAATAAATTAATTAAATATAATAGAGTCCCACAATGGGGAAATTTGCAGTCCACGGCAGCAATTGAAAGGGGTGCGGGTGAAAAGATATAAAAACACAAACTGTACATAGTGCAGATATAAGAAAAGCATATTGATATATGTCACTGTATTGCATCATCATCATAAGGTGGTTGTGCTATTAACAGTATGAGAGTCCAATTTTTTTTCATTCACGTTTTTTCCACATTCACAGTTTTTTCAATCATGTGTGTTCATTAAGAACCCTATATGCTAATTAACCCAAGTAGCCCATGTAAAAGCTGCCTTAAATATAAGTGAAATGCAGCTACAGATTCTTTTTTGTGGCGTAGTCCTCACTTCATGAACTGCATGACTGGTCTGAACATCCTGCGGGCAACTATGTGAAAGCAAGTGGGCTAATGAAGCTCATTTGTGCCAAAGGATATCACAAGGCCGCAATATGATTCTTAAATAAATAAATATATACATAAAAAAGCTTGATATTCAACGGAAATAGAAACAAATGTGGAATGAGCGGATACCTCTTCATGGTTGTATAATTCTAATTTGAACTTGCAACGTGATAGAATGGCATCATGCTAAGTGTGAGCATGTAAACATGACCTCTCGGCTTGTTGGGTTGTGATGAATTTAATGAGTACCATTTCCATGCTCTCTCAATTAATACCAATACAAATGAGGAAAAAAGTTCTTCAATGATCTGCATGAAATCTAGCCCCGTAATGTCATCGCGGATCCGTTTCACGCTGACCTCATCTCGACAACCATCCCTCGGCTGTCACTCACCCAGCTTCATTTTGATTTTCTACCTTCCTGTGCTAATTAGTTGAAGGAACACGGTTTGTTGAGGAGTGGAGGGAGCGAAGGGGAGTGATTCAATCTCCCAAGGTCATTGAGGCATCAAAGACAGAAGTTCTCACCTACAGTGAACGCAATGAAGTGGAAGTGTTAACATGGCATCCGAGGAAGCGACTACTTGCTGATGGTCTGCACTCATTGTGTTGCAGTATTCTAAAATGTACGGTTTAACAAGATTAGAACTAAGCCCCCTTGTGACCTTCACACAAAAAGTCGGATTTGGACAGCCACAATATGGCCAGTGGCATTCATTGTCATGGTACAGTTTGAGAATAAACTGTGCCTTTCTGTGGTCTTCCATTAGCTCTTCGTTGCTTTCATTTTTATGAGGAATACACGCTAATTATATGTTTTATTGTGCGAAAAAAAACGCTGCCAAGGATGTTTTTTTCAAGAATGTTTTCAAGAATCTCAAATACGTCTTTGGTATTTTTTCACGTGGTAGGATAAAAAAAGGCTTGAAAATGACTAGAAATGAGTCTGGAGTCTTTTGATTCAGGCTAAACATAGCTTCATCTTAACAATAATTTCTTACACATCATTCAAATGATGGCAGCTTTGCAACAGTCATAAAACGTCATAAAACGTCATAAATGATATGTTCCAACAATATGTCCATCCAATATAATTAAAAGCGCCCATGTGGAAGATTAATAAACCTAAAAACTGATGAAGATAAACATATAGCCGAATAGCATTCAAAATGCCATTAGCACGTCACTTCACTCCACCTGATTGTTCAACCATTTAGTCTTCTAAAGAGCACCAGAAGGTGTGCGTTTTTGCCTGTAGACCGGATGTGAATCATGCCATATAAAAGTGTGCTGTTGCGCAGCACATTTATGTGAAGAATGGACGTATTCTCTGCACAGACAGGTATCATAAAATATAAACTTACACGTGGTGGATCTTCATTTAACTGACAATTGTTTTGTAGAGAGAAGAGGACAGCAGAGATGCAACGTGGCTTGTCAAGCCTTTTTTTTCTGAGAAGACAGTTTTTTTTCGCAGGATGTATTTTCTAATATAATGTGAAAATTTGTTATTTAAACTTGAAAAAAAACAGTCCAATGCTAATTGCATGTTCAGATTTATTTTGGTGCTCTTGGTTTTCTTCCAAGAAAAGAATTGTTGATGTTTTCTAGATGTTGGATTGTGAACCTCATATTTTCACAAGGAAACAGAGTCTTATTTTACGGTTACAATTTTATTTTTAGTTTACAAGGATACCCATGTTTATACACACTTTATATCAATTCTCATTGACATGCTTTAGTCGAAATATACTAATAAAATTTAGCTAGTTTGTCCCATGCAAGTGATTGAGCGGACATGCTACGCCAAATAGGCTACTACTGGGCCAATTGTAATGACAGATTTCAATAGCATGAGCTTCTGGGCAACTTCTGTTTGGAAATAAATTGAGACAAACAATAATATAGGAACAATACTACTACTACTACTACTACTAATAATGTGACAACGCAACGACACAGAGTCATTCATTCTTCAGCACTTGATGTACCCTCTGTGAGTATTAATAATAGTATTAATATTAATAACAAATGTAATAATCATAGTCAAAGTCAGCTTTCTTGTCAAATATGCTAATATGCATTAATAATAATAATAGTCAAAGTCAGCTTTCTTGTCAAATATGCTCATATGCATTAATAATAATAATAATAATAATAATAATAATAACAATAATAATCAAAGTCAAAGTCAGCTTTCTTGTCAAATATGCTAATATGTATTAATACTACTACTACTACTACTACTACTACTACTACTACTACTAATAAGAATAATAATAATAATAATAAATGGTGGTCCAAAAATTCAATGCCAGTTGTTGTTACATGATTTTGGCAAAGAAGTAGCACCGTGTTATATGAAAACTTGGGTGTGGCCCAAAAGAAATGGTTTTAATCAGAAATTTGATTTGGATTGATAGGAGTTTGCATGTTCTCCCCGGGCCCGCGTGGGTTTCCTCCGGGTACTCCGATTTCCTTCCACGTTCCAAAAACATGCATGGCAGGCTGATTGAACACTTCAAATTGTCCCTAAGTGTGAATGTAAAAGTGACTGGTTGTTTGTCTTTGTGTGCCCTGCGATTGCCTGGCAACCAATTCAGGGTGTTCCCCGCCTAGTGCCCAAAGATGACTGGAATAGGCTCCACCACCCCCTGCGACACTAATAAGGATAAAATCGGTCTGGAAAAGTACTGGAGAAATAGTAATAATCATCATCATAATCAACATAATATTTTTCAACAAATCAAAGTCAAAGTATGACTCCACAAGTGCACCAACATCACCAGGCAATCAACTCGGTTCTGCTTATCCGTGCTTACCTTTAGGCGTTGACATGATAGCAGCGGTGTCACTCCTGAGGAAGATGCAGCTGCTTCTGCATGATATTGCCACTTCATTTTTCAGACGGTGAATCGACCAGTGGCTAGACTTTGCCGCTTGCTTCAAAGTGGAATTGGTTCTTTGCTCGGCCTCAACTCAAATTGTGGGTAGTATTATGTAAATTAGCCACACTGCTACCTGCTTTATATTGGGCGAGGGAGGGGGGGTGTCTTCCTCAGACATTCTCAGGACTAGACACATGATTTCCTTGGTTGTTCAATTTCACGCTTGCACTTGCAAGCACTCCTGTGAGCAAATTATTTCAAAACAGAATTTGTGTTATTTCTCATGTATCGATGAGAAGGTTTCTTCAGCCGTCATCTGTACAAAAGTGAAGGTTTCGGACGTTTCGCCTCCTATCCAAGAGGCTTCGTCAGCGAACTAAAGTCTGACTGGTCGTATCGGCCCCATTTATATATCCCTAATGTCCAGACCTGGTGGCGCCGGACACAGCTATGATAGGTCCCTACTCTCAGGTTGGGGGGGGGCGCGGGACCCCCCCCCTGTGGCCCCACTGATTGTTCCTACATTCCTGACTAACGATTGGCCTATTACACCCACTCCCCCCGGTATCACCTCATCAGCATAACGACCCTCATCAGCATTGCGAAAGTTGACTAACCTGTTTTGCCTGAGCAGGCTATTGTAAGAACGATCCAAATTGAACCTCACACCACCAGACCGGTTTAATGAAGGATTTTGTTGTTTTATAAGAATCGCCTCTTTCACCCCCCTTTCAAACCATCTATGTTCTTTCGCTAAGATTTTAACCTCATTGTCGTCAAATGAGTGGTTGCTAGCTTTTAGGTGCAAATGTACTGCCGATTGAGGCCCACTAGTATTATCCCTGCGATGTTGATAAAGTCTTTTTTTGAGAATTTGTTGAGTCTCCCCAATGTACTGCTCTTTACAATTTTCATTCTTACAATGTATGGAATAAACTACATTACTTTGTTTTTCATTTGGTAGCCTATCTTTTGGATGCACTAATTTTTGCCTTAACGTGTTTATCGGTTTGAAATAAGTAGGAATTTTATGTTGCCAAAGGACTCTTTGTAATTTTTCAGAAACTCCTGCAATGTACGGTACTGCTACTCCTCTCCTTTTAGAATCTTGAGAATTATTGGTTTCGTTCGCTATTCTTTCTTTCTGACATTTGTTGAATGACCACTGAGGGTACCCACAGTTAGTGAGTGCTCTCCCGATATGTTTTGACTCCTTTTCTCTACCTTCAGTGCTAGTTGGTATTAGTTTAGCCCTATGCTGGAGGGTTCTGATAACTCCTAGTTTATGTTGTAAAGGGTGGTTAGAGTCAAAAACACACACACACACACACACACAATGTTCGACCTCTGGACTCATTAAACTCATATTTGGTCTTCAAAAAGTATTTTTGGGGACCACAGCTCTTGATTTATTTTTTTAATCTATTAATTTAAGTCTGGTGTTTGTAATGTGCTTTTGGTATAATCGTCTGTTTTCTTTCTCTTATCATGCCCTCGCTGATAACCAAGTTTTGATTTAAATATTTACACTTGGCTTTAATTTTCGGACAAACCGTTCCAGGAGAATAACGCCAACGAAGAACTGATTATGAGAATCTTAAAATGTCAGTCAAACCATCCCCATAGCCTTATCTTGATGCTATTTTCAAATGGACAGCTCAATTAGACTCCACAAACATCTTCCCGCTGAGAGTAATAACACTATTTTTTCATATAATAAATTACGGCACATTTACAGAACATAGAAACTAATGTTTCCTTTTACCAAAAGCTATTTTTCTAAAAATCTTTTGGGACTTTGCAGAGCTTTTTGTAAACAGATGACTGTGAATCTCTCAAAACACCCCATCTAAATATTTTATGAGTCAACAGAACCTTTTAGAAATCTGAAAAAAAAAACATCTTCCAACCTGAGACAAAGCACTGTGTTTAGACATCAGAGACATCAGAAACTTCCATGAGACTAACTCAATGATCTAATTATGCAAAAGATTACCCTGTCATTTCAAGTCATGGGCTTCATAACAAATGCAGAGCTTTTATAGTAGGATCAATATCACAGAGTAAGCTTTCAATATTTACGATTGTGAGAAGACAAATCGCTGCAAACCTTCCCACAACAAAATAACTTTATGCCCATTTTGACTTACTTGCATTTATTGAACGATTTATTGAACTGGCCAACACACGTGGAAATATACACAGAACTTTAAGTGTGGACCTTTAAGGGGACTTTTCTTCCAAGTTCTTCCAAAATCATCAACAGTTTTATTCAAGCTGAAAAACCATCTTCTGACTAGCCTTCCAAAATCTATGATCGTTTAGCCCCAATACAAGGAAATCAATATTTGATGAGCATCTATTTCTGCTTTTTTTATTCTGCTCCAACATGAGTTCCATGAACAATAGATTTGTTTTCGCGGCTGTGCCGCTATCCCAGACTGCCCAAGGTCGGGCTGTGAATTTACCGCTGCCGTTTCTCTTTCCTGCTAGGTGCAGGCCACTATCTTATGTCGGTGTTAATGTGGGCCAGTGCACCCAATATTACTCACAGTGAAACATCTGGGAGTGTGAGGCATTTACTAAACAAGAGACCTGAATATCTGCACCATTCGGTCAATGCTAGGTGGTGATGTGGGATCAGTAGACCACCTTTAACCTCTTTTTTTGAGTGTGTTCTTTTATTTCATCCGTATTTTAATCAATGACTGGTTCTTTAGTGCAATGAGAGATTTTGCTACATTCATATTTAAACGTTGGAAGTCACAACAGAGTGGTGTGTCATCATAATGTAGTGCTCATGTAATATTAACCCAATTAAAATACTCTTCTCAGCAGACTTAGAACTGAGCCCATCTTGGCTTGTGGTGATGTTGCCTTTATTTAATATGTCATTAAAAAATGCCTCAAACACCATGTCACATGACTTATCAACACGCCACTGAGAATCTTTGAACCGTGGGTGGCAATCTGTGCACGTTTATGAGCATCTATTTTTGGAAATATAAAATATATGGGATATTTTAACTGTTTTCTATCAATTTTCTCACTATTCTCACACTCTCACACTTTTGTTCAGGCTCCACAAATAACCTGCCCAGGTCATCTGTACACTTGATGCAAAAAGCTATCAAACCAGCTAACAGATCACAATTGATGAAGAACTAGATACAATTATCACAGAAAAAGCATCAAGTGTTTAATGCTGAGGAAACCGGCCACTCCATTCCATCAAGCCATCAATGACCATCACAAAGGTAAATAAAATGACTTTATTGTACAGTACAGTTTATTTCTTTAATCATAGTTCTATAGCACATTTATTATACATAAAATAAGGTATATTTTGTGTAGTTTAAAGGCTTAGAAAATTAGAAAGTAGAAAATTATGTTTTATGGGGACCTGGGAACGGATTATTCTCATTTTAATGGCTACCTATGGGAAATTAATTTTCGGGATACACACTTTTCGCCTTACACACTCTGTCTGGGAACCAATTAAATTCGCGAGCCAAGGTCCCACTGTACTTCCTCTTTCTTCCAGATTCTGTGTAAGTGGTCTGAATAACGATCTGAAGTGGGACGAGTGGCAACAGAAATAATATTCATTTATTTTTTTATTTGTTTTTCATTCAGCAGATGCAAATAAATTGCTTCATAAGCATCAGAAGGATCCAAACAATGGTGGTGAGTGTTTAAAAAAATACAACCAACATTCCATCTTGGAAAAAGAAATACAACAAGACAACGCCAACAATAGTTCCTCAATCCTTACTAGTAAATGTAGCCCCGTATTTTTTAAATTGGTGGTTACTTCAGAAATTGTCTTCTTTTTAATTGACACATTGTGTATTTCAGAATTATTCTAATTCTAGAGACTGGGTGTTCCTTTGTTGGTGCTGCACTCAACTGCTGCATTTACAATATCTTACTTTTCACCACGGCACATTATTACCACTCTCATAATTCTTAAATTCACCTTTACTGACATGAAGATGCACTGGACCCCAAGCTTAAAAAAGCCGTTGAATAAAATGGTGGACTGCCCTCATATATCAAAATTGCTGCTTAACCTTGATTTAACCCGATATTAATCAGAAAAGATGAGAAGCCTTTCGCTTGCTCTTCATTTCTACCTTGAAATTAAAAATGACAAAAACAGAATGACCCACCCTTGTTCTCATTGGCTCGAAAAGTGAACTAGCGTGTGCTCCCTCTGAGAAGCCAGTATGCTTTAAATAAGGTAAGGAAACTGTAGTTGCAGATGCTAAGAGATAAAATGAGTGCCTTTTATAGAGAAGCCTGTTTTGAAATCTAGTTCATTCTCTCCAATTAGCTGCTACAGTATATAATTGAGCTCCCCATTCTGTTTGGTGGAAATGGTCCCGTTTCCTCATCTCACATATGCCAAATACAAATGAACCTCATAATGTCAACTGGCGGTCGACCAGTGGTTAGTCCTATTCTTTCCCCTACAAAATAACCAACATTGAATTAAACTGCCATATCAGACTTTATTGGCTACTTCGGCAGTAAACACCCAGATATGTCGTATTCTTTTGTGATGTCTCATGCAACATGGGAGACATTTTTTCCCACAACAAACCTTTGAATGATGTCTTTTGGAGCCTCCAACTGGAGGTATCAGGTTTATATAAAGAATATTATATAAAAGAAAGAATAGACTGGCAGATAGATCCTACAAAATCATCACTTCATCATTGAGTGTAAAAATGATCTTGTTTTATTTTTGCAGCACAGGTTAATGAAAGATCTGCCGAATTTGACTTGAAAACAGAATACGCACTTAGTTAACTGGTCCAATGACATTGAAATGGCGCGATGCAGACCCTCTTCTCGCAGAACGACAGTACTTTCTGAAAAAGTCATATAGAAAACACACTTCTGCCATCATTTGAACAGTTATTTTCACATTAACTGGAGTGCCTCCGTTTTTACTCTTAAGCCCTCGACTACTACGACTCAAGCAAAACAATAAGACACCACATCACACATTAGAATGCAACAGCCAATTCAAAAATATATACTCTTGTTTTTTTTTCTCCCGCACCATTGGAAAAATACACAATCAACCAAATTCACAGGAGGAAAGGGTTTCAACAAAAATCACAAGATCTACATTGCAACATGACACACTTGCAGATGCTGGCTAACCCACTTGTGTGTGCATCAGTATTCCGTTTGATCAGATGACCTAAAAAAAAGTGTAAAACGTTGTGCCCTGCCAGCATCTCGAGGGTCCTGAAAAACATCTTGTCACGTGTGCTCGCATGTCGTCACCTCGGGCAGGGGTGTCTGTTCCTGGATAACGGCTTGGGGAGGGGTAGGGGTGGGGCGGGCATTGGCCAGTGAGTTTTTCTGCAGCTCAACTCCAAAAGCTGGGGGGGCACTTTGCAACTGTCTCCTGTACTGGACAAAGCTGCAGGTCTTTAGGATGATAGCCAGTACGTTCTTCCCTATTAGGATCCCAGACACCCTCACATCCCGGTACAAAATCATGTTGCCACCACGGATAAAGAGTGTGATAACGTTGATGGTCACTAAGCTTAGGATTGGGTACAGAAGCATCTTATGGGGCACAATGTTGATACCTTGCAGGTTGATTTCACTCAAAGACACGCAGGGTAGCACGAGGAGGAGGATGTAGCAATAAAAAAACATCAAGCCCTCCGCCCACAAAGGAAGGCCCTTCTTCTGGGGCTCCCACAGGTTGGCCTGAATGTCTAGAATGTCAAGCAAGTCCACCACCACCCAGAAGAGACGATTGCGGATTTCCTCGCGCTTCTTGAAGGCACGCACATACTCCATGTGATCAATAGCCACCAGGACCACAAAAACCACTGGAATGCAGATGGAGAGCAGCAACGTTAATGCCTTCCTAGCAAGAGCGTCCAGGCTTTTCCTGTCAGCCTTATAATTCTGATACACAAAGTAGACCTTGATCTCCAGCACAAAGATGTAGAGGAACCAAAGGATCATGGCATACCCTCGTTTGGCCGTGCGCACTTCGGCCCCCACCCAAACGGCCACGTAGCGCAAGACAATCAGAAAGCAGATGTCTCCCACCATGACCATGATGCAGATGCCAATCTTGCGTGGGCCGTGGTTCTGCTCCACCAGGTAGGCATCGATCAACGCCATGCTGCTCATGATGAGGATGGTGGACAGGCACACATGTGGCTTGTTGGTGGGAGGTGGGGGTACCATCCTTGCTCACTTGAGAGGAAGAGTAGTCGGAGCTGTGTCCTGAAAAGGTGTGCCCTCAATATGCAGTCTTCGCCAAAGTGGCCTCTGCTTTTGCCAGAATCCCAGAAACGAGCCTTGTGAATTTCAACTCAGTCAGTCTTTCCTTACGTCCAAGGTAGACAGAACCCTTCATTTAGAGAATCACTCTCGACCAAGGTGCCAGCAAGTTAATGGATGGCGGCATGTCTCATTCTCATT